>NW_026889752.1:4730000-4977500 GCF_033153115.1 Saccostrea echinata | reverse complement strand
AAGAGGCACTCTTGCTCATCATAAATATGTACTAACTTAGTTCATTTAATATCCAGGAGCAGATAAGAAGATTTTCAAAGAATTAATGCATCTTCACTATATAATCAATAGAGCCCCGCCCTAACACCAGAACCCCTGACCCTGGGGCCATGAAATTCACAATTTTGGAAGAAGCACTCTTGCTCATCATAACTAAGAACTAAATTAGTTCATTTAATAACCAGGAGCAGATAAGAAGATTTTCAAAGAATTAATGCATTTTAACAATATAATCAATAGAGACCCGCCCTAACACCAGAACCCCTGACCCTGGGGCCATGAAATTCACAATTTTGGAAGAGGCACTCTTGCTCATCATAACTATGTACTAAATTAGTTCATTTAATACCCAGGAGCAGATAAGAAGATTTTCAAAGAATTAATGCATTTTAACTAATGTATATAATCAATAAAGCCCTGCCCTAACACCAGAACCCCTGACCCTGGGGCCATGAAATTCACAATTTTGGAAGAGGCACTCTTGCTCATCATAAATATGTACTAAGTTACTTTATTTAATACCCAGGAGCAGAGAAGAAGATTTTCAAAGAATTAATACATTTTCACTATATACTCAATAGAGCCCTGCCCTAACACCAGAACCCCTGACCCAGGGGCCATGAAATTCACAATTTTGAAAGAGGCACTCTTGCTCATCATAACTATATACTTAGTAAATTTATTTAATACCCAGGAGCAGAGAAGAAGATTTTCAAAGAATTAATGCATTTTCTCTATATAATCAATAGAGCCCCGCCCTAACACCAGAACCCCTGATCCTGGGGCCATGAATTTCACAATTTTGAAAGAGGCACTCTTGTTCTTCATAACTATGTACTTAGTTACTTTATTTAATACCCAGGAGCAGAGAAGAAGATTTTCAAAGAAATAATGCACTTTCCCTATATGATCTATATAGCCCCACCCTAGCACCAGAACCCCTGACCCTGGGGCCATGAATTTCACAATTTTGGTAGAGGACTCAATGCTTATTACAATGATGCCAACAGTTTGACTGCTTGATGTCCAGGAGTAAAGAAGAAGATTTTTAAAGATTGCATTATTTTTGGTGGTTTTAGCCCCACCCCTCAGGCCCCAGGGGGGCAGGGACCATGGAATTCACAATATTTGTTCCACTTCACCCATAGGTGCTATATGCCAAATTTGGTTGAAATTGGTTAAGCGGTTTCAGAGAAGAAGCTAAAAATGTTCAAATGTTAACACACGACGCACACCGCACGACGCACGACGCACGCCGACGGACGAGAACGGATAGCAATAGGTCACCTGAGTGACTCAGGTGACCTAAAAAAGAAGCTTTTTAAAACAATTCTACTTACGCATTAGAAGTACTGCCATCTTTTTTCTCCTGGTGAAGATTCAAAATATAATTAAATGGGTTTGTGTTCACTGGCCAATAGTTTTAAACACCATCTGCAGGAACCTTGAAGTTTTCCTGTATCACCATGAACCTAAAAAAATCGATGTTATACTTCAGTATCACAAAACATCCATCCTAAAACATTCACAGACAGACATTACACACATACAAATGTTCCACGTTCCATTTATGTTCATTATTTGAAAATAATCATAAATTATGAATTTGCTTCATCTTGCACTGATTTAAGTCCCAACATTGTTTAGTTAAATAAATAATATAGTTAAAAAGCATGTTTTACTGACCATGCTGACAAATAATACATTAGACAAAATTAATACATGTATCGATCATGCTATCAATAAAATATGAAAAATGTTAGTGTGCATGTTCACACACCAGGGATCGACATTAACGGTTGTCCGATTGCCCGAGACAAGTAAATTCTCAGTCGGGCATGTGAAAATGTCAAATTACTTGTCCGATCGGGCAAGTGATTTTTCTGATAGAAATGTATATTGGTATCTAGTTTACATTAATTGTAAATAAAACAATAGATTGAACACGAGATTTCCGCCAGATACGTGACTTACATTGCTCCCTTGGATTTCTAGATTATATCGTTCATTAAAAATCGGGTTCATTATATTCTTTTTTATTTCATGTTAAATACGCTCTACGTAAACTTTGTTAACTACTTAATTCATTCACACTGACAGAATATAACATGACCTATCCTGATCAAGATATGTATGTTTCATTGCAACTATCTTCCTTAGCGTTGCATCAATCAAAATTCACAAAACGAAACGATCCTACCCAAAATATGATTTTTTATTAAAAAGGAAACGGATGGTTATTGATGCATTGCAGTGTGTGTTTACAGATTAAATTGACAAGGAAAGTGGCAGTATACATGGTATACATTTATATCCAAACGTACCATCTAATTTTTTTCAGGTACCTCAACTTGCCAGATTTATAGTAGTGTATCTGTTCACACTTTTACATATCATAATATGTACGGCAATAAATTATTTTCCTATTTGGGCAACAAGTTTTGCATTCGGACAAGTCGAAATTTGAGATCACTTGCCCGAAGGGCAAGTGAATCTGAAAGTTAACGTCTATCCCTGCACACACTTGAATAAGTTAACTGACTGCTTCCAAAGAATGTACATGTCCTCATTCATGTAATCCTGTTCCATGAAAATAGTTTTCATTTATACCCCTTCATAAAATGACACATGCATGTCACTTACATACTGCAAGTCAGCAAGACCCTGCCGGCCTGTACATTGAGTACACTACTTTCACTTTGAACTTGAACTTGACTGAATACCGATTCCGACCCTGTTTGTGAATTTTTGTGTACATATTGAATCCATATGTAAAAATATATTCAACTTAGCTTTGAATTAATAAATAATATAAATTGACACATTAATTGAATTTATTCGCTACATACATGTAACTGTAAACAACAGGAGGTATGAGAATTAGCTGTATGTTCATAAGGGGGGGGGGGGGGGTTACTCCCATATGAAACTGTCTGGGTGGTTTAAACACAGGCACAAATTTAGCTTCCATAAACCTGTAACAGACTAGCATTTCTCCTCCTATATATGTAAAATATGTATAGAAAGTCATGCGAAAAAGTGGTCAAGGCAAGAACAGGCATGGGATAATGACTGAAATATAACATAACACAGTTTTACAAATAAACCCTTCACAGAAAGTTGTGCTAGGTTCCCTACATGAACTCATGGATTCTGAAAAACCTGTACCAGAAACCTGTGCCATTTTCCATATCTGGAGACCCTGATTTGGGAAACCGACCATGTCAAAAAATAACCAAATATGGAGTCATGAGATCTGCATGTGCCTTAATTAATTCATCTAGATCTGGGTTAGGATCTTGGAGAATCCCCTGATGTTGCTGTAGATGCCAAATAGAGACTGAATACAAATTTTACAATGCTTTACATTATTAATTTGATTAGTTTTAGAATTTTTAAAGTTTGAAATTAATACATGTATGAGAGTGCCACATTCATTTTTATAGAACTTATCTACACTATCATTTTAACAATTTATAGTAGTTTCTTATTAAGAATCAAATGATTCAATGCACAATTCTATAGTAATTTAACTTAATTAGGCCAAATGAAAAAAATTATGTGTTTCTGGTGACATATGCTAAAAAAAATTAGGCTAGGTAAGTAGGGAATAACTTTTTTTTTTACTTTACTGTTAATTTTGTTTACTTGTTTGTTTGTTGTTTAATTCCCTTTCGAGAAATTTTCACTCATATGGAGATGCCACTACTTGTCAGTGGAGGGCTGCAAATTAATAGACCTATACTCCGCTCTCAGTGAGGGATCTTTTTCATGCCAGCACCTACTGCGACATAGGACCTCTGTTTATATGGTCTCATCCGAAGGACCGGTCTTCAAGTCCCACAGTGGGATTCGAACCTGCAATCTAAGGATCAACTCCTTACTTCGCAACTCTGGAGCAAACACTCTAACCACTGCGTCACACAAGCAACACTTTTTATTTTGAAAGCATCAATTAATTATTCTGTACATTGTTTTTCTATCATATACATGTACATAAACATACATGTATATGAATAAACAAACAAACATATATATATATATATATATATATATATATATATATATATATATATATATATATATATATATATATATATATATATATATAAAGTAGGAGTACTCTTTAAGACTCTTGGATAAACAGGTTTTTACAGTGTACGAGACATGCATTTTATGGACTGCACTATGAGAAAACTTTACTATGAACAAAAGTATGATTCAAAATCTCGATTTGGAATAAAAAGTAGTAGAGTCGGTGGGTAAAATTAGGTCAGCTGGGTTATGGGAAATACATGTTGTTGTTTTTTTCAGCCTAAGTTTGTTCAATTTGAATTTAATAAAATCATAACTTTCTTTATCATGTGATGACACAAAATGAAATGAGATTGTTAACTTAGGTTAAATCATCATTGATCAACAAAGACTATTTCAATGTCTGTCAGCTTGCATTGAAACATCCAAGGATAAAGATTTCAAATGGCTTCTATATTAGACTTACTTACTTAGACTTTTAGTTCAAAAGTGACAAAATCATTCAAGTTGACCTAAGTACAATTCCAAGTGATATACATGTATATTAGTTATGTATCTTTTATAAAGTAAGAAAGACACAAGCTATATTAGCTCAGGATCATGAATCCTTCTAATCTGATTTGCACAAAGGAAGTTATGATCATGCTATGTAAAAAGCCGTGAGATTAAAAATACATGTATATAGTTTGAACCAAATCTGCCTCATTCAAATTTTGTAAGTTAGAAACTGTCTTCTTGGGACAAGTATTCCTTTCCTACACATTGGTTTCTGTGCACAAGAACACCTTGCTTTCAACCTCAGATTCTGTGTCCATATCTTGGGTCTGTGGAGCCCGTACATCTTTTCTAAATTTCATATATGGGTTCCGTGCCTTAACTGTGTCTATATACACTATGTCTATTTCACCTCAAAATTTTGGAAGGACACTATATTGCGACTCGATTTGTTTTAAAATATGCACATTAAGCAAAATAAAAGTTGTGTATTTCATAGATTTCAACAATTGGAAATGATAATATTATTAAATTACAAACTTCAACTCAGCCTGAAAGTACAATTTTTTTAACAAGTAGAATTTCTCTTAGCATGCTTACCAATAGACGTACTCAATATATATGGGGTATACAGTCCACCAATACATTTCCCATAGGCGACAATGTTAACCTTTTCTCACACTGTTTTAAATCCTTGCTTTACATTTAAGGATGGAACAACTCTCAAATAACATCTCAAGGTGGAATGTCAGATTGTTTTCCGGCCAAATGCACACATTCGCAAAAAATAAACATCTGAAAATGAAAGTAATTAAAACAATAAAAGTAGAGCATTAACATTTCCAAAATCTAGGGTGTGCACATATCAAACTATACAATTCCTTTCCTTTAAAGTCGCCCGCGTGGCGCAGTGGTTAGAGCGTCTGCTCTAGAGTCGCGGAGTAAGGAGTTGATTCTTACGTCACGGGTTCGAATCCCACTGTGGGACGTGGAGACCGGTCCTTCGGATGAGACCGTATAAACCGAGGTCCCATGTCGCAGTAGGTGCTGGCACAAAAAAGATCCCTCACTGTTCAATGGCCATAAATGCCGAGTATAGGACAAAATTTGCAGCTCTCCACCGGCAAGTGGTGGCGTCTCCATATGAGTGAAAAATTCTCGAGAGGGACGTTAAACAACATACAAACAAAACAAACCTTTCCTTTAAAAGATATAATGTCGAAATCTTTCCAATGAACAGAGCCAAGGGAAAATTGAATGCACACTTTGGTGCTAATATGGTTAATTTAATGACCATTTTAAATTTTTTTTACTTCAGTGCAATTATCATGATTATGGTGCATGGCACAAGCCTTCAGCATATGCCAGCGAGTATGTTAATCTTTCTGTACGTCGATGCAAGTTTTTTAAGCTTTGTACATGCTGTAGTGTGGCAAAGCCTTAATTTGAAGAGGTGTTGAGCAACCTTTACATCTTTTGTGTGTGTATGTGAATTTACAAGAGTCTCACTTAGCCTATCTTCTTTTACGTGTTGGTATCACAGCTGTATCACGTATCACGCTCACAAACACCACAGTGAAAGGTTTAAAATATATGCACAACCAAACCTTTGTGAAATATCTGCACTTGACTGATATCACATGCATGACTTAATAATTTTATACGTGACTCGAATGACCTCTGATTTGTTTATCATGTAAATATTTTGAAATTGTCATTTACACCTTTATATAACGTTTCTTACTCTATACTTACCATGAGGGGTATTTACATACTAAAATAAATCACAGAATGACATCGAAGGTATAATCCAATAAGTATTTCTATGTTATTAGGTTCACAATCAAGCATCACGCCACAACAGTTACGATTAAGTAGTAATTCGTTCCGGTGATGACTCGGAATGAAATTTTACACAGAAAAAAAAAAATGTTTATTACTTGAGTAAATTTGAGTAGAATAGGTTAATCAGACAATTTTTTTTACTAGAAATAAACATGGTAAATGGAGAGGGGGGGAGGAGGGAGGCATTAACAATGTTCAAATAGATATTTCTATATATAGTCCCTGATTAGACTAAGTGTAAAATTTATGCAGTTCTTTATATATACAATGGACAATGTTTAGCAATTCATGCACCGATCCAGTCCAGTCCACTCATATTTTTTTATTTTTATTTTTTAATTTTTTATTTATTTATTTATTTTTTTTTTTTTTTGAGTTTTCAAATTGTAGTTTTTCTCGGGGGGGGGGGGGGGATGGACAAGTTTGTGTTTTTTAAAATTTATCTATTTATTTTTTAAGTTTTTGGTAAATTTCTCAGTTGGATTTTTTTTTTGGGGGGGGGGGGCATGGAACCCCCCCCCCCCCAGAAGAATTCCTGGATCATCTCCTTCTGAGGAAACAATAGTGAACATGAATCACTAACTCTAATGAATAAATAAGGTAAAGTCTTGGAAACCACATTTTACAATTACCGTAATCACACCTCATCAAGTCTAGAGACTGTAATTATTTCTCTTACACGGACAGGTAAGCAACTAATGATTAAAGTTTCCAATCTGAATACATGTACAAAAACTTGCAGATTTTCATATTTTGATTAGTTTACCAGCTTTAAGGACACATACAAGAAGAACTGAGCATACTTTATTTTTGGATGAAAGAGAACTCTGATCTTGTCTACATTAGCCGTAGTATTTTAAAAATGCATTTCCCCTTCCGATCAAAACAGTTTATCATACAAGTACCTCCATTATAAAGATATCTAATCTTTCTAAATTCTTTTTATACAATACGTGTGCAGGTGTTCCATTGTGACATACATCAGGGACATTGTATTAGAAAATATTTAAATGAATTTGTTCATTTGAAATTCTGTAAAATCAGTCGAGAAACATTTAAAATCGAAAAGTGTGATTCTTATATGGTGAGAACGTACTGTTAAATACTTTTGTAATCATACATATTTGAAGCAGTTTTTTTTTTTAAATAAAGAATAAATTACAAATGAAGTGCATGTCTTGGACAAAGATAAATAAGATAAATAATTTCTAACTTCATAAAATAATTTATTTAACTTCTGAACTGAAGATGTGTTGATGGCAATATGTGTGACTATAAAGGATAGAGATAATTCCAGTTCAGTTCATAACTAGAACAAAGAACCAGATACGTTTGATATATTACATGAAGTATAATTTTTTTATATAAGTTGAACATAATTAATTGATACGAGTGCATGAAATAGAAACATGTCAACATTATGAATAATTCGAGAAAATTCGAACTTAGACTCGATGACGACTGCAAATTATGCTTAACAAATGGATTGGGCCATGTAGTGGATTTAAAGTTATATGGAAATATATTTAAATAATTCTTTAACCTTAAAGTTTTATTTTGTGGATTATAACTAAGGGATTTGAACATAAATTTTTCAAGGGCATATAAACAACGAAATCTAAATACTCTTTGTTTATCGAGTGATTGATTAATATCTTTGTATATGGAAACGATGTGATGTTTTGTAATTAACGCTTTAATTCACGGTAAAATCAACAGAAAATTAACTTACCTGATGAGATCATTTGTTGCTTTGTAGAAAAATCGAGATCATTACACACCGGAAGTCGGCCATAGTATTAGTCTGCATTGCGCATGCGCTAGAATCAAAACCGAGTAAAGTGTGTAAGGGCCATTTTTTGATCATAAGTCGGTGTGTGAAAATACGGGTGTAAACCGTCAAATGACACCAACTTTTTTTCTCGATTTTTTGGGCATAAATAATCGAGAACTACCCATTTTTCGTAAAACGGCAATTCACTACAGTGATTACTGTAGTGACTTGAAAAACTGTAGTGAGTTGATTGATGTGTCAATAAGTACCTGAGCTGAGTTGAAGGTGTTTACAAACGCACCCTCTCACACACCCTCACACACACACACACACACAAACATGGTAATGAGGTCATTATTAGGTGTGAGGTCATGACAGTTGCCCTAGTAGATCTATATAAGGAAATGGAAGTCAAATGGAAATAGACACAACGGCATAATTATTGTGAAGTCAATCCTAATAATGTATGACATTTTTTTCTCAAAAGAAATTCAAATATTTTATCTTAAATATTGGGAATTTGTATGCATGTAATGAAGAGAACTTTAAATCTAGTTCTAGTGTGAATGTGTGAAAATTTTTGATTGCAAATGATGATTTTTGTTGCATATTAAAGATTTTGTGTCTTTTAAATTCCATATAAAAGTAATGCAAGGGAGAAAACATTTTCTTTTATCAAAATTTGTCATGAATGAGCTCTGGCATTATACTTTTCTTTTTTTTTAGGGGGGGGGGGGGGGCTTTTATGGTCAAATATCTTCTAGGATGTCAGAGTTTTTCTGAGTTTTTTTTTTTTTTTTTTAAATATAAATGCAAACATAAGGAAAACAAATTGGAAATTTATTTCTCCATAAAGTGTGAGCACGATTTCCGTGCATTTCTATGACATCGATACGCTTCATTAACATTTAAGTATTTATCAATCAGTTTAGATATTTAAATGCCCACTTTTATTTATACGTCATATTTTTGGTAGTGAGTTAGTAATTTCAGCGATTGTTGATAGAAAAAAAAAATGGGAAGAAATGTTTCGAAAGGTATATTTAACAAACGAATGGTACATGTATATTTACAAAAAAAAGTCAGATGTGAACTAATTTGGTTACTGCTTGATAGTGTTCTACATTTAGTGTAGAAGGAAGAAATATATAACATTTTCAATTATTCATAGATTTTAAATGTTTATAAAGATCATCTGTGATATAAAGTATCAATCAGTTTAGAAATTAAGGCACTGTTGAATGTCATAGAATGCTGCTAATCATTATCAGTCACATACTATCTAATTACATTAATCACCGTGAAAATAATAAGGCTTAATCGATTAAAATTAAGAAGTTAGAACATGTATACTTAATTGTATTGTTATTGTTTGGACTTCAACGTGTGTCTTGAAGACATTATAAGCTCCTCTGTTCTTAAAGGGTTTGTTTCATTCGTGGGTCGTTATCAAAATATACAACCTTTTTCGCCAGGAAATAATGTTTTATAAGATAAAATTAATATGAATTGCGTAGAAAGTTAGAGAACTAAAAGTTGTTCTTGCAGCATCAAAATTTATTTTGAAACTGTTTAATGGTATTCTCACAGAAAAAAGGCTAATAATATCAACAACTATGAATAAATATTGATACATGTATACATGTATACAGTTAAAATTCTTGATTTAGTTTTTTTTTTTTTTTTTGTATTGTTCGTTTATTTATTTGTTTGTTTATTTTTCAAAAGAAAAATGAAAGAAAAAGGAAAATTAATATTAAAGTCAGGTATGTAACAAGAGCAGAATATTTGAGAAAGAAAAAAAGAAAAATACTCGGTTTTCAGTAAACCTTGCAAGAGAAAAACGTTAGCGTCAGCATTTATCAGATAGATGAAGAATTTTTCAAAGAAGATGGTGTAAGGAACAACAAAAACCTCACAGAAGAAAAAACATTGAAGGTGTGTGTGTGTGTGTGGGGGGGGGGGGGTATAACTCTAGAATTGTATGCTAATCTTTATCTGAAATGGAGCATTTGCATCCGTTCTGCGGATTTAAGAACTTAAAAAAAACACAGTAGTGTGACTGTGTTGCATTAAAATGCAAAATAATCTTTGGATACAAAGACATCAGTTTCAAAGAGATAACAACAATAGGATGACATCAGGAATAAAGCAAACCGTAGTGTTCATTAATTAGAGTATAATTGTATTAAGCATTTGCCTAATGCGAGTGTAAAGGAATTAAAAAAAATATAACAAATAAATCGTTGAAAAAAAAAGAAAAGAAAAAAATAATAGCTATGCTTCATTCTGAAGATAAAAGCCCTTTATAGGATATTATCCCCAAAGACGGGACAGAGGGATATGTGCAAGAGAGCACACAACGAATAGCCGACACTCTAAAGAAAAGAGGCGTCATACAAAACCACGGTTTTCTTCTGTATACCTAGAACAGTTTCATGTGATACTGAAAGCATGATGTGTATGTAAAGCCAATGTCCAAAATGCAGCGAAATATATATATTTTTAAAGATAACGAGATAAAGCGAGAGGACAAATTGGTGTGGGGAGAGAAAAGCTTGTTGAAAAAGAGCTAAGGAAAAAAATAGGTGGCAAGTAGGGCGATCTCACAGAGGAGATCACTGCATAAAGATGAAATGATAAATGAAGATGGATATAAACAATATGCCTTAAATTTTCAGAGCCAGTTAACTCATTAAATAAAGCAGGAAGAAGGAGCCTTTTAGGGAAACGAGGGATTTATCCATGATCCATGTTAACTTCGATACCAAACAAAACTAGGAAAAGCAATACAGAGCATGCAGTTTGGGGACTCAAGATCTCATGCTCAAAATAAATTTCGTAATAGTGTTAATATTCCGGAAAAGATGCCAGTGTTAAATCTTTTTGAATGAATGATTGATTGTCTGTTGTTTTATGTCCCATTCGAGATTTTTTCACTCATATAGAGACATCACCATTTACCGGTGAAGGGCTTCAATTTTAGAGCCTTACTCGGCACTCAGGACAATTGAGCAGTGAGGGTTTTTTTATCGTGCCAACGCCTTCCCTTCACGGGGCCTCGGTTTTTAAGGTCTCATCCGAAGGACCCGCAACTTTCACTTCAAAGTGCCTAGCGCCTGTCGAAGGAACAGTTGCTACTTTTTTTTATCGACTTAAGTCAGCCGCGGCAATGACTCGAACACACGACTAATTCTTATTCTGTTTTATAGGTGAAATGCTACTCTTTTCACTTCTTTTTACTTACCGATGGCCCAACATTCACAGAGGAAAACGTACCCTTGGACATTTTTTCTAGCGCGTTTCAAGATAAAGAGAGTAAACAAATTATCTTGACAGAGACTGAAACGGCAAAACTTCCTCCATATATGTTATTGATATCTATGTAAACAATGTCAATTTAACATTAACATACGTCGTCTTAACCGCGCATTTATAACGTCAAATCCTATGACAATGTGTTACGATAAGAGAGAGGAAAGGAGGAAATCAAACAAAATGTAAAAAATAAAAAATGCAATATTTTGTGGCTGGATGTAGAATTTATTTCACGAGTGATACAGGGTTTTTCGATGTTAATTTGTGCTCTGCACTCGTGAAATATAAAAAAATCCTGTCCTACTTGTGAAATACATTCCATATCAAACTCCAAAACATTTGAACATATATCCTCTATTTATTTTTCGAATATTGTAAATTAAAAAAAAATGAATAATTACGACCTTCACAAGCTGTAATATTTAATGAGTTTTTTTAACTCTTTTTTTTTTAACTTTTAATTTTATCTCCTTATTACGACTTTTCACCCTAATTACATGTAGACTTAGGATAATCGTCGTAACAACTTTTTATCTTGTATCTCGGCGTCGACGCAGTCATAATCATGACTTGTACTTTGGGATACCTTCTGATCTCCTAATAGTTTTCTCTCCAATACTTGAGCTATTGTTATATACGGCAAGTGCCCTATGATCGACACGCACTTGTTACACCTGTGTTAAACCGAAAATAGGTTTAAAAATTTATCTACAGATGGCCATGGCGGATAATGACTGGCTTCTTGTGGCAGCTTTAGATTTTGGAACCACATACAGTGGATATGCATTTTCTTTCCGAGATTCTCCGAATGAAATTCAAACTCCACAGACTTGGTACGCAGGATCAACACAGCTAGCCTCAATGAAAACCCCGACTTGTCTTCTTTTAAACCCAGACAAAACTTTTGATAGTTTTGGATATGAAGCCCAAAACAAATATTCTGAGTTGGCAACCGAAGGAAATCACAGAGAATACTTCTATTTTGAACATTTCAAGATGATACTACACCATGATGAAGTGAGTATTGACAGACGTTTTATCATTATCAGTGTAAACGTTGCAATTGAAAAGTTATTGCAAGTACTTGTATTTTGACATAAAATGGATGTCTTTCTTTTAATACAAGAGTCTTCGGAATAAAGGATTTTTTTTTCAGCAAGGACCACTGTTTTAGGAGATTCCATGTATTCCGAGAATTAAAACCGAATGAACATTGTAATATATAAACTTTAACAAAAAGAATTGAAACTAGACGTTGTTTTATTAAAAAAATACCATAGATTAAAAATGTAACCTTTCAAAAGATATGTTATTTTTTTTTTTAATCCCAAAGGAAAGAAATATATGGTGATTAACATTACACAGAATTAGACTTTAAAGCAATCTTATTGCCAAAACAAGATTTCCTTATTTCCTTAGAGTAATGTTGACTTTAATGTGAAACTTTCATATGAATAAAGAAAGAATTTGAAAAAAATTCTTTTGCCTTCTTCTAAAGAACAGCAGTGCCAAGGTTGTGACCCATGGGCCTATTGTTTTATATTATGCAGCTTCAATCAGGTGTTTCGTAATTTGTAAAACGAGGACCGTAAATATCTTTATATCATAAAATAATATAAAAAAACAACGACAAAAACAGCAATAATAATAATTATCATCAACATCATCATCATCTTCTTCATAAATTATAATATTATATCATTTTTTAATTATATTTTAAACTAAATAATACATGTATCCTGTCAATACAAGATTATTAACAATAATGCTATTTTTTTGAGCAATTGTCAAGAAAAACGATACTGGAAGACGTATTAGGGAAATCAGTTCTAGCCATTGAAGTTTTCTCTATGTCAATAGAGTACTTGAAAAATCATCTGATGGAGACTTTAAAAAATAGAATAACTGACGTCACTTTGTCTGATGTCAGGTTTGTACTGACTGTTCCTGCAATTTGGAGAGATTCGGCAAAGGAGTTCATGCGCGAAGCAGCAGAAAAGGTAAGACTTCGAAATTGTTCATTTTTAAAAAGATAAACCATTTCCCTTGGAAACATTCGATGGGATGACTGCGTCGAAAATTCAAAATTCTATTCAATTTATTTATCTTAAAGAAGCTTTTCATTTTGTTCCAAGACAAATGAGGTCAAAATTCATACTTATTAGGTTTATTTGTGCAGTACCAGCAAAGAGGACAAATTTAGCATTTTGTACTCTGACCGTCTGTAAGATTCAAAATATTTACACTTCGAGAAAGAAAGAATTGTACGGTATCTTTTATTTCTCAGTCTTACAAAGCCTGAGAGATAAGACTCTTATATTTAATAAGTGTTGCATGTCTCAAATCCATTTAAACAGTACACAATCGTCTGACCTATATAATTCCTTAAAAATAACCTTACCTTTGTTTTGCAGCATAGCATCAGAATAATGAAAGATAGGTCCCTTGTATTTTGTCTGCGTATTGCGTGCACACAAAACCTTTAAAGTTATTTCTTTCATAGCTTCACGATAGATAATACAAAGTAAATCAAACATCCGAGGCAAAACTAAAAAAAAAATACCTTTGTTCCTCCTAGCACGGCCGATCCAATAAATGGTGCCTACGGAAAGTTTGTTTTTTTTAAGTGTGTATTTACTTTATCATTATTAGCTATAAAATCCAATTCATCAAAATTTATTTTTATACAAATGACTGATTTTCTCCTACTGCAATCTTTAATTTTTTGTTGGAACCAAAATTGCGAGTTGGTTCGTGTTTATAAAAACAAAGGCGTTTTAACAATTTTTTAAATGTCATTATCTTATTAGAATCCTTCACTTTTGAAACATTTCAAAAATGAAATATACAATGAATATATAAAAGCGTTTCAATGATAATGATAGAATTTTTTTTTTTTTAAATTAGGATACGTTAATATACGTAATAAAAATGGTAAGGCAAGCCTCATAAGGGGTCGACCTTTTGTACATATCAATCAATTTCACAACATTTCATTTAATTTGAGTTTTTATCTAATATTCAGTTTATATAAGTTCTTGTGTTTACTATATAAGACCAATGCAGTGGTTATGAACATTTAATTTTTTGTATATTTTATCCTTTTGTATGTAATTCCAATGTTGTTTGCATGCATCCATTAGCATGTATCATTCACACTCTTCATCACACACATTTCATTTGCGTCGTATCATTTTGTTCTAATATTAAATGTATATGTAAAATCACTTTAAATCTTTATATGCATTTAATATGCATTTTCATATGTAACTTATTTTCAAAACTTCATTTTTCAGGCGGGAATAGCATTAGACAAACTTATTCTAGCTCTGGAACCTGAAGCTGCATCAATACATTGTCAAAATATTCCCACCGACAAGCTATCGATTGGTGCAAATTTGAGTATTGCTGACAAGGGAACTCACTACCTAATTGCAGATATAGGAGGTGAATGAGTACATTATTTTTTTCTTTCAATAAAGAATCAAGTGGTGCATTTTTTTAAAATTAAGATCATACGTAATTTAAAGACTTTTGATTATCTGAAAAGCACGTATTTAAGGGGGTGGTGTTGATGGATATCATGCAAACCACCAGGAAAGTTGGGTTTGGGGTTGTTGTAGTTTAACAGTCCTAATTTTGAAAACATTTGTCAAATACCTTTGTTATCAATATATACTGTTCCAAAAAGAAACGCATAGTAGGAATATTTAATACCCTGAATAATAAAAAATAGTTTTGTCATACATTTTTTTTAGATAGATATGATTCATAAAATGCGGTTTTTTTAACGCTATTGTTAACTTGTGAGCCATTCCACAAAACTCACGGACAAAAGGACCAGATTTTGCAAAATGCAAAAAAAAAAAAATGTATAAATATATGTTGTTGTTTTTTACTTTTCTTTTGTTGGTTTCTGATGGACATCCTTCAGGTGCAAACGGGTTATCAAAAGCTGGGGTTCTTGATACTTTGTTTCTGGATTTATCTGAAAATTGACGTTATTTAAAAATTCTGCATCTGAATGTTGCATATTGTAAAAAGGAAATTGGGCGATTGGAAGCAGGTGTACCACAGTCTACAATTGCAAGAAGTTTTAATGTTGCATCATATCTAACCTATAGAACAACAAAAACAAAAACAGCATGACACAACAAATGATTGCCAAAAATATGACAGAGCACGCGTGACATCAGCAGCACGGGATCGCTTCATTGGTTTGTGTAATTTTCAACAATGTTTCACAATGACGTGCTTTACAGCATTAGCTATCCCGGAACTGCACAGAATATCTTACAAGGCCGTCTGCAATTGATTAATATATAATGCTGGAATTATCGCCAGAGGACTTATTCATGCCATTGCTCTGACCATACAACACCACAAATATCGACGTGAAATGTCTTAGACCAACAGAGTATGCCCACAGCAACACCGCTGAACAGTTTGGTTAAGCTATTAGTCCAAAATATCTATTTTAAAGTCTGATGTAAGACTCATTGTGCAAATGCTTCGTAATTCTCATTGTACAAAATAAAAACGCCTCTAGGCGGTTGATAGATTTGTTGGAGGTAGTGTAATGATGTGCAAAACAGTATTAGATACATATAGAACTGATTTGGTTCATATTTAAAGGACTTCGATAGAAAACGTTACTCTAACGATGTCCTACCTACACATGCCTTTCCAATATTGCAGCTTCACGGAGCCCTATTTCAATTTGACAATAGACAGGAGATACGGCTCATTTGACAATCGCATTCTTGCACAGCTACTGCATCCTGTCCTGCCTTGGCCATCTAAATCGCAAGATCTAGATTTAAATCCCATTGAGCATGCATTGAAAAAAATGGATAGGCATGATCCGCCAAAAGCATTCACAGAATCTGCAACAGCTGACCAAAGCTCTACATTTAGGGTGGGACAGTATTCCCATACAGTTTTAAATACACTCATTTGCGTTTTTCAGGATCTCATTTTAGGCTATGATTGGTGTCTATAGGTGCATACCAGATATTGATCTCTAATGGCCTTGAACTGTCTATGATTGTAAAATACTTTAGTAGTTATGACATTAAGTTTGTAAACCTTTTGTTTAGCACATTTCTTTATTATCAATACACCATTTTACTTAATAATCTTTATATGGGTCACTAAAATTTTACTATGCGTTTCTTTTTTTAAGAGTATTTTTCCCAGACCATGGTCAAAAACACAATTTAAAAAAAATCCCATCACTTTAACACTGTCGACTGTTGACTAATTACTTAATTTCAGTAGTTGAATAATTTCTTTTTTTGTTTAAAATCATGTTTTTTTTTTACAATTTTTTCCAAAAATAAAATTAAACTGCATATGCAAAAGATGAGGAGAAAATTTGAAGGCATTTCTTTACCTTGTGACAATGTTTGGAAATGAATATAAATTTGTAGGGCTTTCTTTTAATATGTTCTGATGTATTTTGCTCGCTTCAAATATTTAGTCGGTTGTGTGAAGTAACTGTCAAATTTAGACATAATTTATCCATTTTGGAACAAAATAAGCTAAACCTAACCTTAATGGATGTCGTTTCACTTGTAATATGGTTTACATACAAGAAGCGTTGAAATAAATGCTTTTGCATAAAAAATTCAATTGAAGGCATGATGTAAACTCAAAAACATATCGATCAATCAGATAACAGAATGTAATTTTATTTCAGGTGGAACTGGTGATTTTACTGTGCACGAAAAGCTCAGTAGTGGAAAACTTACGGAAGTAAGTAAAGCAAGCGGTGGAGCGTATGGGGGAATAAACGTCGACAACAAGTATTTGCAATTCATTTCTAACGTCATCGGAGCACAGGCATTACAGCAATTAAAATCAGAGGACATGTTTGACTACTTTGATCTTCTGAGAGATTTTGAAATAAAAAAGAGAACGATAACAGAGGAAAGCCAGAAAAATTATTTTGTCAGATTGTCAACAAAATTACAGGAATTTGCATCAAAAAATAATCCAAATTTTAGAGAAAATATTGAAAATCAAGACTACCTGGGACATGTAAATTTTATGCGGGATAAGCTCAAAATTGACGCCACTTTCATGAAATCTTTCTTAGAGGAATGTGTACACAAAATAACGAATCACATTGAAGGTATTCTGCAAAGTTTTCCAAGTGTAAAACATATTCTTTTAGTTGGAGGATTCGGAGAATGCCGTATTTTGCAAGAACGTATAAGAAATTGCTTTCCGGAAAAGGGCCTGATCATTCCACAAGATTGCGGCCTTGCAGTCGTAAAAGGAGCAGTATTATATGGACACGATCCAAGAATTATTTCTGAACGAATGTTAAGGTATACGTATGGTGCAGATGTAAACGTAAAATTTAATCCATGCATTCACAGTGAAGATAGAAAATACGTAGATGATTATGGAATAACAAGATGTAAAGGTTCCTTTAGAACGTTGATAAATGCCGGTGAAAAGATAACTTCCAATGGGCTTGAAATTACTGCAAATGTTGTTGCACCGACTAAAGATCAATCGGAAATTAAATACCGACTGTTATACACGGAGGAATCTAATGTTGTGTACATGAATGATGGCTGCAAACTCCTCGGCGAAGTAGTTATACCCCTGACTGGTAGTAAGCATACACGTAGAAAGTGTGTAGTTTCATTCACCTTTGGGTTAACAGAAATCCATTTCAAGGTTACAGAAAAAAATTCTGGAAGGATAACTGAGGCAAAGTTTGATGTGTTAGGATAAGAAACAAGTTAATCTTTCAGAGAATTCATGGCAAAATATGTTTTCTGTGCTCTAAAATAAAAGTTATTGATTATTGATGTCTCTGTGACATTTTGTACACATTTGTATACAGTTATACAAGATGAATATTGGCAAAAACAGCAGAACATAGGACTTTGAAATTAACAGTATTTCTGTTATGTTATTCAATGGATAAACATCTATTTTAATTAAAAAAAAATTCAAAGAATTGTGGTCCCCCACTTTCAGTGACTTAGTGGATGGGATGTCATTATTTATTTATGTCTTGGCCAAACTTCAAGGTCAAGGGTCAAAACTCATAGTATATTTGGAAAGGTCTTGCCACAGGTAATGTACACGTCAAATATGAAAGCCCTTACTCTTCTTAATAAAAAGTTATAAGCAAAGATTAATATCTTCAAGGTCAAGGTCAAAACCATGATAGTACATTGGGAAAGGTCTTGTCAAGGTAATGTACCTGTATTATATAAAAACCGTACTTTTTCTCATTCAAATTTGGTAACCAATTTAACGTAATATTGAAATTTTTGAAAAGTAAGTCAATATGCAAGGTCATGGGGTCAAAAATCATATCATATTTAGAAAGTTCATGTCACAGATAATGTACATTACAAATATGACAGCCCTATCAATTTTAATCAAGATCAATTTTTCAAAGTAGGTCAAAATTCGAGGTCAAAAGTTTACAGAGTCAAAAAGTCTTGTCAGTCTTTCTCATTCCAAACTGAAAAGTAGGTTAAACTTCAAGGTCAAGGACACAGGGTCAAAAATCAAAGTAAATTTAGAAAGGTCTTGTCACAGGTAATGAACATGTGAAATCAAAAAGCCCTGTCTCTTCTCCTTCAAAAGTTATGACCAAGATTAAAGTTTTTTGTGACAAACTGACAGACGGACAGACCGACAGACGGACAGAATGACAGACGAATGAGATTTAACGACCCCTTGCTTTCGAGAGAGCGGGGGACAATAGCTGAGGGCTCTTAAGAAGTACTGGAACAGGATACTTAAAAATGATCAGGTGCATGTAATTTTAAACGTCTTTATTGAGAAGAGATTTTATATTTGTTCATATCATAGCGGTTGAGATGAACAGCTGATGTGTTGGTTAAAATATGAAGACTTACTGTACAGTACGAAATAAATATACTTCAAGAGAAATAAGATGTAATTTGTTTGCTTAATATACATGTAATAACTCATTTTGATATTTTTTTTAAAATATGGCATATCATTGTTTTACTACAAGAACTAAATTTTCCTGTAAAAAGTTATAAAACATAATATAAACAAAATCTTGATATTTTTGGATGGTATAAATAACGAAGTATTTGTCTCTTGGGTCAAATACCTTACCCATGACGTCAAAGCTTTTGATCAAACATATACTGATTGAAAATGGAACAAGAACTCATGTAAACAAATATATGAAAAGGAAGATAAAAAGCATATAGAGTAAATATCACTTGTGATTCATACGGAATGAGTTTTCGAATCATGTATGCTGATTTATTTTCCACTTTTTTCTTATAATGAAGATTAGTATTTTGAAATCAGCCTCATCTCTCCTTTTTATCAACAAAGATGCAGAAGTTCAACACTACGCCGCATACTTTAAAGCATACTTTTAGTTTTTTATCGATATCGAGAACTTGTGTTCCATAGTACTTGATAAGTGATGCTAGAACAGTGTAGTTAACATGATTTAATTAAAAAACAGCATCTTACGTAAAAAAAATTGGCAAGGTCTCATGTGTAAGTGTGGAATATTTATTCTTGTGACAAATGACGAGGATTCTATCATTATAACAGCACAATTTATTGCCCAGAGATGTTTTTACATTATTATTTTCAGAAACAGAAATGAATTATCTCCAGGGTAGTGTTGAACTTTTCACTTTTCATCAAGGCATATTTTTCTATTCATAGACGTGATATGAGGACGTCGTGGTAGAATTCTTCTTTTAGCCTTAGACTCATTGACGTTTATTATAATCGTAATTGTTTTATCCGTGGTTTTTCTGATTTATCGATATTACATTATGCAAAAAAGTGTGAACTTGCCGAATAATGATCAGGGTGCTGCCTTGACATACCTGCGCATAGCCTGTAGCTACTTCATCAACTTTAATCTGATGAAGTCCAATTGATCTAGAATGAAATCATGAAAGTAAGATTATTCTATTTTCAAATTAATTCAAACATTTGTTCATGTTTGCACATATATTCAAAAGTTGATGATCAATTAATTTAAACCATGTTTGAATAAATTAATCTCTATCAGAATTGATTATAGAAAATCATAATGTAGATCATAAAAACATTTTTTTCTTATACTTTTTCTTCCAGAAAGATTATTTGTAAAAATAATCATCTAAAAACACCATTTATTTCGAATTCTGAAAAATAAGTAACTGAATACAATATGTACAAGATGACGTATATTGAGGAGTTTAAAAGTCTCAGGAGAGATAAGATTTAAGGAAACAAATTTTGTCAAAAATGTTGTTTTGACAAAACTTACGTACACGACTAGATATATGTCTTCAATAAAACAAACCAAAGACAACTAGCATGTAGTCACATGAAACACAAAAAAAAAAAAACAAAAAAAAAAAAAACAAAGGCTTTTAGACCCTCTCTTTGGAACTTGAAACATATCCTCTCTGAATTGCTGAATATCATTTCAGGTGCTCATTTTCAGCAGTCCCCTGCGTAACGCAGTGGTTAGAGCGTCTGCTCTAGAGTCTCGAAGTAGGGAACTGATCCTAACGTCGCGGTTCGAATCTACTGTGGGACGTGGCGACCGGTGCTTCGGATGAGACCATATAAACCTAAGCCCCTTGTCGCGGTAGGTGTTGGCAGATCCCTCACTGCTCTATGGCCCTGAGTGCCGAGTATAGGTATAAATTTGCAGCCCCCCACGGCAAGTGATGACGTCTCTATATGAGAGAAAAATTAAACAAAAACAAACATTTTAAGCAAATCCCCTGGTACATCCCTTTTCCGTTACTCTCTAGTCTCTTTCCCAACTATAATTTCATAAATCGTAATTTACATGGAAATCCTTTCACGTTAAAATATTAGGTAATTATCGCAAAATATCAGAATTCCTTTCCACCTGTTGTAAAAGTATTAAAAACATCCATAGACTGGGACGCGATTAGAACTCCATTTGATTGTTTAAGTAACTCAAGATATAAATAATCACTAGGTATGTTAAACTTTTTCTAAAATTAAATGTCATATTTTTTGTGACTGCTTCCAAGTCAAAACTATCTTTCCAATACTTTCAATCTTTGTCTTCCCCCAAACCTTTCTAAAGTATATATAATCTTAATATCTTCATGTGATTTCACGTCTGCTCCGTAAAAAGAAGAGATTTAAAATGACACAAAAACCTGTCTCAAGCTCACTCTCCTCAACAACCGGTATCGATTCGTGTATTTGAGGAGAAAAGCTTTAATTTGATCATTTTTGATCAATAGAAAGGGAGTAGTTAAGAGTCAGTTTCGACAAAAAATGTGTGCAGTAAATACAACATCGATATATTTAGTAAATACCACGAGGAAATTAGGCAGGTATATTTGTCCGAAAAGAAAGTTTTAAACGACCAATTGAATTATAATGATAGAAATTTAAACATAAAATGAAATTAAAAACAAAACTATTCTAGATGGACATTTGGGGTACATTTAATTCAAATATATTGTATGGTGGTTAGAACTAGAAGGTTATATAAACTTTTCTTCCTCCACGTATATATATATATATATATATATATATATATATATATATATATATATATATATATATATATATATATATATATATATATATATATATATATTCAATAAGTAAAACATCACATTTTGATACTGATGATTCATTATATGGTCATATTGTCCATTTAGAAATATTTTTGATTAAAGATATTGTACTTTATAGCAGCCCATTTTTGTCAACTGAAACCCTAAGTAAACGTCATCCTTAAGAATAGTCCATATGCATGCGTAGTAGCTATCATTGCCACTTGATTTAACGCATTACTTGAATGTCAATATCATTTTGATAAATAAGAGATACAATGACAAGATCTTTACCTTTCAAGTGATCTCCCACTTTCAACTATATAAGAAATGCAAATATTAGCATAACCTCATTTCTATTTGATAAGAATACTAATAATTGTAAATCTGAGTAAAGTAGGTCATTTGTGTTTAAATTTTGAAGATGCGAAAAGAGCAAGCAATATACTTCCAAAGCATAAACGTTTCAGGTTTGATAGGCGATTACTTATTTACATTTATTATATATTGGCATTTAGTTTGTAAAAAGATAGAATGTAAAAAACATGATGAATAATTATTTGAAAAGAGAAGCGATGAGAAAGTTTGATTTGAGAAAATAAGATACAAACTGGTCAACCCTTACACAAAACTATCTAAATCATTGTGACAGATCCATTTTATTTGATTTATTTTGACTGACTCTCAATATTTTAAAAAGAGGCATTCAAGCAGACTATGGCTAAAACATACTAGAAACTTAATTGTAGATTACCTTTCGCGTTCTTTTAGTTCCCATAGATATTTGTTTACCATTTACTTTTACTAAATTTGGGTGACCAGGAAGTCCGAGGTCGATTCTCGCTCGCCGCGTCAATCGTAAGAGGTTAGCATAGGTAGTGACTGTTCCTTCGCCAAGCGCCTGGTTTTAAAACTATAAGTCACGCGTCTTTTGCATGAGACCTTAAAACCGAGGTCACATATCAAGGTGGGCTTTGGTACGGTAAAGAACACTCAGGGCCGTAAGAGCCGAGTAAAGGTCTAAATTTGAAGCCCCCAGTATGCGGTGAATTAGAATTGGACGTAAAACAAGATAAAATTAATCAATGACTAAAATTGGTATATTTATTATTATGTACATTTAAGTCTCTTAAAAGTTAAAAGGACATTTTTAAAATAACATATGCATAACCTCAGCCCTCAGATGCACGGTGGGTAAACAAAGGCACTTGTAAATATTATTGGCGAAATCTTAAAGATAATACGTTTTGTATAAATTTGCAAGGGACAAGGCACATTTAAAACAAGTGTATATTTAAAAAAAACTGTAAAAGAGTTTTAAAAAAACACACTGACATTTAGAAAATAATCATCATGCAAGGCCACACAATTCGCTGAAAATAGATTTTGCATTAGAATGTAGTATCATAAGATTTCAGAAAATGCCTCTCGTGTACAACTCCAATTTTCCTTTTTATTAACTGTATCAATGATATTTTTTGATTCATTCATTGTATGTTGTTCAAAAAGAGATGGCACCGTATGCCTATGAAGGGCTTCAAATTTAGCCCTCTACTCGGCACTCAGGCTATTGCAATTGAGATGTGAGGGTTCTTATTGTGTCAACGCTGGCCGTTAGGTCTCATTCGAAAACGTGATTTTCCTTTCGAATACCGGGTCTTAGGCGAAGGAAAAGTCACTCCCTATGTTTACGTCTTACGTTTGACACGGCACCGGAAACGAAAATCGATCACGGTACCTACCGATCACGAAACGAATGCCCTACCACTAGGCTACCATGACCGGTAAATGATGTTGATGAAAATCACACTAAAATCAACGGATTTTTGTGTATTTTCTTTGTTAGGACCTCCTTCGAAATGGCTCCGTAATCGGGAGTTCGTGGGTTCAAGCACCGGCCGCGACTACCTAAGTTGATAAAAATTAGGTAGGAACTGTTCCTTCGCCAAGCGCTCGGCACTTTGAAGTGAAAGTTGCAGGTCTAATTCAAGAATTGTTCACTCATATAAAGACTTCTCCATATACCTGTGAAGGGCTTCAAATTTAAAGCTTTACTGGGCACTCAGGACCATTGAGCAGTAATGGTTCCTGTCGTGACACAGGGCCTCGGTTTTTAAGGTCTCGTCCGAAGGACCCTCAACTTTCACTTAGAATTGCCGAGCGCTTGGCGAAGGAACAGTTGCTACCTATTTTTTTTATCGACTTGGGTCAATTGCGACCCTCTGATCGATGAGCGAACGCTCTTCCGACTGAGCTATCGTGACTGTTAAGGTTAATAAATAAATAAATTATGTATATATATATATATATATATATATATATATATATATATATATATATATAGATAGATAGATAGATAGATAGATAGATATATAGATAGATAGATAGATCCACAATTGTAAATTTAAAACAAAATGTTTTATTGTTACAAGATGTTTTATTGATTGGAAAACATATTGACATATTTTTCTCTGTGACGTCACATACCTTTCCTATTTAATGTTGTTTTTAAGAAAGAAGGAAAGCTAACATTTTATTCAATTTCGACTGATTTTTTTTTTTATGTTTTATTTTTTTTATTATTTATTTATTTATTTTTTGTTTTTGTTTTTTGTTTTTTATTTTTATTTATTTATTTTTTTTTTGGTCAGAGGATGGAGTCTAAGCAGACCTGCCCTCGTTATTTTCTTTGATAATTATCGACGTAAAATGCCATTTCTCTTTTTAAATTCTTTCAATTTTGAATATACGTCAATTTTTTGATGCCATTTTTAACTCAAATAGAGTGAAAATATTTAATGCTTTGAAGTCTGCATATATCCTTTTGGCCTAGAACATAATTTATAATTTCTCCATCGAACTTTGATTTGGTGTTCAGATTTTGGAAATTACTGAATATAGTCCTTTATTGCAAAAGAGTAGTTAATGGTGTTAGCCGAAGCTAAGGTGAAAATCTACCTAAAGTAAAAACAATGAAGATTCCCAGTATTTTCCAAAAAAGGAAACAGACAAACAATTTTATGGTATTATTTAATTTCTAACTCGTGACTTGTGCAACACTCTTGTTTATATAATAGGAATACTGAGAGTATATACAGTTCGAGTGCTATCATTAATTTGAATGATGACTTTTTATTTTTCATACATATTTTAAGTTCATTAATTTGACAATGAAATATCTACAGATTTTGCCTAATCATGCCAAGGGCACACGTTGGGTGTAACCGGTCGACAGGTGATGCTTCCTCCTACACATCATCTGATCCCACCTCTGTTGTTTTTATAAAGGTCCGTCTTTGCTCTGCTCCCAATGTGTACTGTTTTGTCAAGCTTGATTGCTTGATTGCTGTTCTTCATTTCATGGTTCAGGAAGATGTTATTGTAATAACACTATAAATACGTTATACAGAAAAAAGTACACACTTATCTTTATCATTTTATTTGTTTTAATATACATGAAACCATACTAGCTTTAAGTCTTACATTGACTATCGATACGGTTTTCACTTTATTCGTTTAATGAATACCACGAAATTAAGAATGAAGGACAAACAAATATGATCCTGAAAAATTTGTCAAGTTTTACAAGTTCGAAGAACTAATTTTCCCTCAAAATTGCAATGAACTTTATCAAGCGTTTAATTAAATAAAATCATCGTCCGATTTACATTTTCTGATTTTTTTAATTATACAATATGTACCGAACATGAACATTACTATACTAGCAAAAGCCCAGACACCTATCATTATACAATTTGTTAATGATGATGATTGCGGTTGTGAAGGTGAAGAATTCGTTGAATTGGGAACATCTACTCTACGGTAGAGACAAGATTTGAACTGTTTAATAGAGGTTTTATTGCAAGGGACTCGTCCATACACACTTGTATATGGTTTTGAATAATCTGACGATTCATGAATAAGACAGTTGCAGGCCGTTTTCGGAATGATAAAGTTGGTGCATTTCTAGCATATATGACGAAGAATTGGAATCATTCAAAAGAGAACTGCTTTTTTCAGGAAACCAGAGAGCAGTAACATACTTTGAATTAGATATTTTTAAAGACATCATCGATGGAAATATGCCTATGCCTGTTATATTATTCGTTATTTCTTTCTCCGTTGCCAGTAAAGTGAAGTAATACCATGGGAATTGATATTTCAGGGCATTGTCAATTTCACTCAAATCGGTCATTCCTCTTACAATATGATTAATTGTGTCAGGCTCTTTATTTTTCTCACACGAGTTTCTATTTTGACACTGTATGTAAACCTTCTCAAAATAAGAAAATGTTACGGTAGTTGTTGACTGACAATACCTGCTGACAGATTTTGCCTTTGCAAACTTCAAATGTTCAGCCATAGACATTGAAACACATCCCTGAACATAGCTCCATAAATATATTTAAATGGATTGACAAGCTCAGTTCCGTTGCAATATCCAGATTTTGATATTATTTCCTGGAAAAGAGGTTTCTGATCAAAAGTTATACTTCCCCCGGTCAAAATATTTCCGATTTTTCTAAGAAACTGGAGTTTATCATAACACTCAGATAGTCTGAACGTAGTTGCTGAATCTTGTGGATTCACAACGTATGCAACATAGCTATTGTAACAGCTATCAATTTCTCTTCTATCCTCAGCTACTTCCTTTTGTAAAAGCGATATCCTGATTATATGAGGCATGGAGGCTATGAGGTGCTTTATTCTCTCTGCAATTGCCTTGTTAGATCATCTAAATTCAATGTCAATTTTTGAAGACTATCCATAATCTCTGCATTGTTGGATTCCTCATTCCCTGAAAAGGAAGGAAGAGTTGAAAGTATGTCGCCAACCACTGGTATATTTTCAAGAATTTCAATTGCAGTATCCTTCACAACTTCAAGTTCAGATTGATGGTATGTCTTCTTCATAGATTTGGAAAAATATCCAACTCTAGAAATTAAGTTTCGCAGAGTTCTTACTCCGGTAGAACCAAGGCCGATTCCCCTGGAGTTTGACAACAATACAAAAACTGCAAATATGGTTATCCAGGAAATTTTCATTGTAATCTGTAACAAATATTTTAAAACAATTATGAGAGAACTTATAATTCGAGCCCTATTAATTCATTATATTGAGTTGTTTTCAATTAAAATGCCACTTTAAACATACTTTTCCTATTTTTTTCTCCTTTGCTTGAGAGATATGAAGATTGTATTTGACCAGTTTATTCTTGCAAGTCGCGCAGCGTATAAGTCAGTGCATGTCCTGATAACAGATGAAGTGGATTCTAATCTTAAAGATGTTTGTCTACGGGAACAAAGGTTTGGCTTAGTGATGTGGAAAAGTTAAAAATATTTGACTGTTCAAAAATTTCCCTTAATCTCAAAGTCAAGAAACCAACAGACCATACAGCACTGAATACATGTGTCAAGAAGTTTCAAAATAAGCAAAAACATATAAGATGATGGTTTATTGAGGAGAGATGCAGGAATCTTATGAAGTTGCGGTAGGATAATACTTCTAGTAGTGCTAAAACAGATGAAAAGATTGTCAACGTTATGCGGAACCTGCTTTAAAAATATTCCACATCAAGATCTGCCCAAAAATATTTTTTTCAAAAAATAGATGTCTGTCAATTTTTAGATTGTTTTAGAAGTAGGCTGGAAAAATATGAGAACAGAGATGAACCTCGAATAATCTGAGGGGATTTGATATAATATTCAGCATCAGAAAATGATGTGGTTTATGGTTCAAGGTAAAAATGTACTTATAAGCATTTCAAAAAGTGACGCCTTCAAAATTTAAGGCAGGATACATTTGTTTAAAAATTACTATCGGATAAGTATTGGATATTTTATTGACGTCAAGATTCGAATACTGTGCAAAATTTGAAGAAAATTGTTATTTTTCGTGTGCATGGGAAATGCATTTTTAACTAGATTCCAATTGTGTGAAAAATGCGAAGTAATTTATTCCTGCATTGGAAATAATTTTTTCATCAAAATAAATTCTTTTAGTGAGACAAATTCGGAGTGATTATTATTTTTCATATGCATAGTAAAAACAATTATAAACTATTTTTTCTTTTGTTAATTGCTTAATTATGTTTTATGATACTGATGGGTATTTAAATATCCAACTGATAGGCAGCTGGATATTCGGGTATCCAACAGATAGACAGTTGGATCTTTATATATCCGACTAGTGCTGGCTGACAGTCGACTCTGTGGTTGAACTTTGAAGAAGCGGATCAAAGTTACAAGCGTAAGCAGTGTAAAGATTTTAGATGTTGCGTCTGCATTTGTCCCAACGGTCACACGATGAATTAGATAAAGAAATAAGGTAATAGATAAATATATACATAAATTAGCACCTATGCATGGGCCACATTTCACAAATTATAAATAGATTAAAACAAAGATTGAACCTGAGAAGTGCATTAATTTATGAATATCATCCAAAAGCTTATATCATGACATGGTCTATGCTCTTAATACGATGTATACAGAAACGCAAAAGAAACGCAACAAACAATAATCTACAAATATTTTGATTTTTTATCCAATGATTTTCAAAAATGAATACACTAAGGTAAAACTCGATTTGAAAACATCAGAGATTTTATAAAAATGTCAAATAATTATCCTTTAATTTTAGAAAGTAACACAAGACTGTTAACCCCTCACCCCACCCCGGCCATTCAATTACAGCGTGCAAAACTGTCATGCACAACATTTGCAGCTTGATTTCTACGATGCAGTGGGTTCATCAATCTCAAGATCTGAACGAAAGAAATATTCTTTGCCATTTTTAAATGCCTGTTTTTCAGATGATGAGGTCGAATTTTTTCTAGCGAAGCGCAGCGTAGAAACCCTTGGACTTCCGGTCCAAGGACTGGCATTCATGCTAATAATACGCAGATGTCTGTTGAGGCTTGATGTGTGTCATATTTGCATCTGCAACTCTCCATCACCTTTAATTTGAGATTTTCCAGCTATAGCAATGGAAATGCGTACTTAAGTCATTTTCAGGAAGCCTTGGCATCGCTTACGGAAAAGAAAGCGGAATTTATTTTTCGGAACATTGCTGCATTACTTATGATAAACAGATACAAATCCTTAAAACCCCATATTATTGCCAAATATTTTGTTAAACATGCAATTTTTGATTTCTGTAAAGCAGACTCAAACTTAACTTCCGGTAATGGTATGAAAATCATTGAACCGTTAAATTACCGATATTTACAAAGGTGAAGATGTCCTTACTTTTTTGATACAAAATTGTATCCTATATGTAATATTTCCCCCTAAAATATGATGTTGCGTTTCTTTTGCGTTTCAGTATGTATTGTGTAAGCTTGTATAGAAATAGCTGAAAAAAATAGGATAAAGGTGCAATTTCAATAACCCGTATCATAAAATGTAGTAACTGGCAAGGATTGATTATAGTATGCCTCAGGCTGTCAAACGTAGTATGTTTAAAGATATACATGTACCTCGAGGTATAACTCAACACAAACAAATCTAATTTTCTACTTAAATATGATTCCATATAAAATAAAATTGTGTTTTGTTCCAGTAAAAATTTAACAATACCAATGAAGATGAATTATATTAAGTCGTTCTTAATGCATTCAAAAGCAGATTTTTTTGTTTGTTTTGTGTCCCATCGAGAGTATTTCGCTTAAGTAAGGATACATTTTAAGTCATTCGGTATATAAAAATAGCAATTCAGGAAAATTGTCGTTGCATTACATGATGGGTTTCCTTGAAAAAAGCTTCAAATTTTGTAGAGTTTATCAATACCTAATAAAAATTTAGATAAATGGGAAAAACAAGTAATTTCTCCTGTTTTTTGAATTAAGGTAAAGTTTGTGACACCCTCCAATATTTAATTTTTTTTTTAAATCGTACATAAGTCATAAATCAATATATTTAAACTATTTCATGATTTACCTCATTTAATTTCCAGGCATCTTTGTACCAATTGTTTACACTCAGCCATGACTGGTGACTTAATTGATTTATGTCATGCATTCCTTCGGGTGAAATGTGTTAAGCACTTCATCCCAGTTGCTGTTATTTTTATAATTATCATTATTATAGGATTGACTATATAATTTATTTTGTTCATCGAGAAATCAATCTAAAAAACGAATCCCAAAACTTTATGAAAACCGAAGGCTTTCATGAAAAAGTGTGCGATTCGTTTTTTAGATTCATTTCTCGATGAACAAAATAAATTATATAGTCAATGCTTATAATTCAATTTCAGTCAAAAACATGTTTCTTTTCATGTACATACTCATTATTTAGCTAACTCAGAAAATTCCGAAATTTACATGCCGACAACTTGCGCAGAAATATATCGATTAGAAAATTATACGATTCTCGGGATAGGATCTAGAAGTCTGTAGTACACAAGATAGGCGGGTATAATTTTCCGTTAAAAGTTATGGAAATAAAAAAAAAATCCCCGTTATGTTATATTGTCTTTATAATAATTTACTAAGTTATCGATTACGTAAGTTATGAAAATCTGCATGTGCAATTTTAAAATCGATTAGAACATAAAGCAGGCAGAAACTTGCTTTGTTGTCAGTAAGCAAACGATCAACGGTGGCACGTCGAGTGGAGTGCAATGGGATATTAAAAAGAGATATCTTCAGGTTAAAAAAAATCTAGAAATGAACTTGCTTGTCGATACACCTTAATACACATACAACTTGATTGACAGTATTATCATGGTTAATACCCTAAATAAAGTTGATATGCAGACGAAATACGTGGGAATGTGAGAATAACATTCGCATAACGAAAATTTAGTCTAAGGTCCTTCTTATTGTTCAATTTTTATAACCTATGCTACAAAATAATTTTCTTTTTTTTTTCCTAGTTTGGTTTTCAATTTGTAGGAAATTCAAAGTAAATTGTTACTTGTTACAAATATGTGCTTCTTTACAGAGTTATACCCCTTGCCATCCCCGGCATTACCCATTGACAGTAACTACCTCGCTTAATAATTTATCTGAATATTTTTTCTTTACTCAACAATAATTTTTATTGTATAATTTAAAAAATAGAAACACTTGTTTAAAAAAATTACGAAGAGAAACAAAAGATTTACGGGAGCTGAATTTAACTCATGAAAAGAACATTATCATCCATTTGAGAGAGTAATAGTTTATAACACAGTCGTGCACCTATTCTAACTGAAACTACCAAATACAGACAATATTCGTATGAAAACGCAGAGTGAAAAGTAGTACGTTACTGAAGTGACATTACATTCATCTGAAAATGAACAGAAAAAATTCTCCGTAGAAATACATTAGTTCAAAGTAATGAAAGTAAGGAAAATTGAACTATTCTAAAATGCAATAGCCTATTTCTAAATTTCAATCATTTAATCAGTCTGAGAGTCTGGATTGCAACGTAACTGTACGGAAGAAGACAATTACAATGGATTTCAAACGACATCTCTTCATACTTTAATAAGTTTACAGTGCAAGAACTTCTGATACCAGAAAAATAGTAAAATTCTGCAAAATTATTACACTGTCATGACTATTTGACAAGAACAGGAAAAAATAACAATGCTATGACAAAGCTATGAAATACTGTATGTGTACTTAAAAGAAAAACCGGGCTTCATATTTAAGCGGATTTGGCGTGAACTACAATGCGCTAATTCAAGAATACTGTTGATAAATCATTAATTATTACAATAAACGACACGGACGTGTGTGATGCTAATTCATGATTACGCCAACCAATAACCATTGATTGCGCCAATTTATGTACATGTACAGTATCCATGTTATCACATAAATGAAATATATTTTCTTCTTTATAAAATCAAAAACGTTAAAATAAAAAGATTATAAATTTGAACAAATGCCCAATACACTAAAAATGAAAGATTCAGATTCGTGGTGCTTTTGGTTTAAAATGGTCTTATCATATTCCTGTTAAGTGAACAACCACTTTGAATATCCCATGTTTTACACACAAGATATATAACTTTATGTAGAACATTTTCACCAGTCTAACTTATTTCAGCAATACTGAGAACTTGGTATGCCGATATCAATGGCCCAAGGATTTGGAGGAGACTGGTTACGCAGTAAATGTCATCCATGGAAGCAATGATTCCACAACAACTTCCAATCTACAGGCTATTTTCCTAATATGTAGAAACAGTTTGAGTACTTTGCTTCTACATCTCTGAACTATGTTTAGTAAAATAAACGTATGCATAAGAGGTATAGATTAATTGAATGTGGTATTTCTCTACTTTATACGCTTCTCAAATAATCCTATAAAAAAAAGTAAAAGAAAAGTAGAGATTTAAAAAAAAAAAAAATGTGAAGAAAACTTTTTCTACATGGTGGGATTTGAGTACCACCCTGATCTGTTCATTCATCACTGTTTATATTCGTAATCAATTATTTTCTTGACACCTTTCCGTATATGTAATGGAATACGCGATTATGAACTACAAATAAATAAAATTAACAGTTAAATATTTATCTTTCTAATGCAAACTACATCTTAATGACAAATGCTCTGTGACTTCTCTTTTTTTTTGTTTGAAGTGCATAGAACATGAAAAGTGTAACAGGATTCCCCCACCCCCCAGTCTATTCTTTCGTTCTTGATTTCATTTAGCATATATGAGTGAAGTGTATGATGTATAATATATCTCATTCATTGCTTCTGATAACTCGAATGACCGTGCAACTTGCCCAGCTCCGTATTGAAAATAAAATTTCTAGTCCTCTTTCACTGTGACATCAATTGTATACATCACGCTAAACTTCTTACAGATGTCCGTATATTCATCTGAGATTCCTGCACTTTTAAATTGCTATACGATTTTCTACTGGAAATGTCATTTGTTTGTTGCTATCATCATGTTCATGGTGTGTGACAGACGAAATTCATTAGCAATTGACTGCTTATTATCACTGGTTTAAATTTCGCCGATTTCAAACGATTAAATGATTCATAAGAATTAAAGTGACTAGCTACAACATTATTGTTGATAAACCAATCGTGCAGAATCGTTCGTGTAACGTGCGTGGTCGTTCGTGTAAAGTGAAAGATCGTGCGTGAATCGGGTTCAATCGTTTGCGGTTTTAATCGTGCGTGATCGTGCGGTAGGGCCCGTGCAAACTTCATTTTGTCAGTTTTTATTGGAATGTAAATCCTAAAACTAATGTTTTTTGCCTTTATATTTTTTCAACATTTTTTTAAACAAGTAAAAGAAATATAATGATTATAAAAAAAAAAAAAATATGTATCTATTTGCTGTATATTTTTGAAATTACTTTTGTGAGGTAATTAATGCAATCTGTGGGATGATCCGGAATTGGTGTGTTATGAATTAATTTACGTGATATTTAATTAAAATAAAAGAAAATCCTAATTCTTTTACAGAAATTAAGCCGACGAATATACATAACCTGATAGCCGGCATTCCTGTTATCCTGGCTATTTACCTTTAATATTATAAAAACAATAGCTGATTTTAAAAATGCATAAATGTAAAGAAGATGTATCATTAATTCATTTTTTTATGCCAAAATTAATCTTTTTTATCATTATTTTAAATCCCATCCTCCCTTAAAGTTTGTGTAATAATATCCAACGGAATCAAAAACCACGGCCCACTTATGTAAAAGGAAAAAAAATAAAATATATTCAAGCTTTCCTAAAACGGACAACCATATCATGAAATATATAAATGAATATTTGTAATCTAAAATAATGTTACCTTATTACTTTTAGAAAATGCAATCCTAAATATTTTAAACTATTTTGCATGAAGAATTGTGTGTTTGCGTTAGCAATCGTGATCGCTCTTGCAATGTGTGGAATCTTATGCGTGAAGAATCGTTCGTGTATCAAGTTTAAACGTGCCTTAGTCATGAGGAATCGTTCGTGTAACGTGATCGTTCGTGTATGTTATCAACAATACCGTTGCAGAAACTGTATCTCCCTGTGATCTCCAACCTTAACTTTAAATGAACGCGACTTGTGAATAGGCACACACCATATTAGTTTTCATAGCTCTGATATCAGCACTGGGGTATATTCTTTGCATTCATTATACCTGACTGGTTTGTCACAGGTACATGGGTGGAATAGACGATAAGTGTTCGAGTTGAAAAACTGGGTATCTTGCATTACCTCTGCTTACATTTTTTTTTTTTTTTTGCAGTTTATTTGTACATGTATATGTGTTTGTTTGTACTGCACTGTCCTGTGCAATTGTAGTAACTTTCTTTCCTACCGTGGAAGAAGCACATAGTTACTTATATCATTACCGAGTGTTTTACAATAGCAATGTAGAATACTTCCGTCTACACAGGTGAACACTGATTACACCGAACCGTGACAAGTGAACGGCTTAGTTAAGGGCTTCAGGCATAATGATGGGATACGAGAAATTCTTTTACGAATCATGTTCAGCTTTTAGAACCGTCTTATGGTTCAATAAACTTTCGTATAACACATAATGGAAGTATTTTAATTATTATGTTGTTTTTTTTATTTTGTAGTAACGCAAATTCAGCATCTTTTTAGTCAAGGTAGGCTTTTATCATCAGCATTTTTTTTTAGTTTCAAGCAAAATTAAAGGTAATTCTTTTTATCTCTCTGGCAAAATATGTGGTTATATTATCAGTTTCCTTTGTTGGCAACAACTTTCGCTAATTAACAATATTTAAATTTGCTGTGTTTTTCTACTAAGCCAACTGTGAAAATGATTTGAATGCCATTTTCGTGTATATTCACGCTTAGATATATGCAAGGAGGAACTTGCACTAAAGTGACGTCACAATGAGCTACAGAGACGTTAATAAAAATGTAACGATATAGGGCAGCGAATAATTTAAATATTGAGTATATTTTTGGTGCTTTTGAACATGTAAAATGTAAATATAAGGAATGTTTTTAAGTCTAGTTTGAATTATTGGCGTGTGTAAATCACAAAGACTTCCATGAAGACATATTTTTCATGAAGCACTTGCGCGCTTTATGAAATATGCCTACATGACAAGTCTGTGTGATTTACAAACCAATAACTCACACAAAACTTAAAAACATTCCTTAATTTACGACATTAGATTTTTGCCAAAATGTCACATAACATAGGATCACATTGCGAATGCTTTAAAACATAAATAATATGGTGTGTTGTTCGTACGCTTTATTATGTTATTGTTTAACTGTACTAAAACTTTGCATGAAAAGAATGCGCATTACCAAGGTTTGGATGTTAACATGCCAAAGGATTTTTCATTAATACTCTTTTATTGCGTGGACCCTGAGGTCCACGCAGAAAATATATTAGCGGAGTTAAACCGGATGCCATGGGCTTACGTCAGGCTACGCATGCGCAAGGATGCTAGAGAGTTAGACTGGTACCCTGACATTGGTTAACGGGCGCAAGCGCCCTGAAAAAATTCCTAGCGGCAGCGACTGGAATCAAGGACAGAGAACCAGTGCTACTAGAGAGTTCGCCTCAAAGACAACTTGCCCGTAGACCAATTCGCCCTTTTCGAATGAGAATATGCCAATCATTGGCAAACCTCGCTCCAAAATCTGCACATCGTATTTATGTATTCTTTGGCGTAACCAAAATCTGAATTTCTCTTCAATACATATATCCTTATAAACAAACTAAATTCTATAAGGTACAAGCATTTTAAATAAGTAGGAAAAACTTATATAGATAGCTTAACAGCTTGAACATGTTGAATTAAAACCACTAGGTTTTAAAAGACAGTCTTTACCATGTTTACCGGCATTAGTTATGTGCATCAAGGTTTGCAAAATAATTTGATAGACAGCAGTCCAAATATAGCTTGAAATAAAGGCATGTAGCAATGTTTTTTTTTCCATGTGGGGGAGAGGGAGAAACATCAACAAAAAAAAATTCTGCGTACTACAGATCTGTGCTACACGTGTACCATCTATCTTTCCAATGATAAGATACTTCCGTATAAATCTAGTACAGATGTCAAGTCCCAGCCGTTAAGCATTACATGTATCGAAATAGCCCGATTTTTTTCAGTTAAATGACAAAACTATAGGCCAGTCGAGAATAAAATTTAACAACTTTGCTATGAAAGTACAATCACTCAAAGTAGGCAGATCGTTGTAGAAAATGTTAACGAAAGGTAAACCTGTGCCACCTTTCAGAGTAACCAATGAACTCGGCCATGGATGCATTGACGGTCTTTGTAACAAGAATAGATATGGGTTACCCCATATCCAAAATATTCGACTTTCAATTTAGTCCAATCTTCACTAGAAAAAAACTGTACATGTTATGAAACTGGTGTATGGTTCTTCATGTCTGAAGCAAATACCGTCACCAGTCTAAGCGTCACTAGCAAACAGTATACACACCTGTGCTTGCAAGACCAAATAGCCCAGGTCTAAACACGTGCTATGAGATTGTCAATCGCATCTTATTAGAACTTCTGCCGAGAAGTTACGATTGCAGGTGTTGTATATTAACCATTCCGTTGTTTAAAAGAGACAGAGAAAAAAAAACACACACAAAATTAATCTTTTTTTTTGTTTTTAAATTGATCGAGTTAATCGATAACGTAGCATCGTTTAGATAGCTCGAGACCCTTTAGTATAGGGGGGTGATGGTTCTAAGTCACACCACAGGCACTTACATTCAAGCCCGTAGCAACAGTTTTCAAAGGGGGCAACCTCCAAAAAGAGTTGACAAGCAGAAATAAATAAATAAATTAACAACCTGTGCACCACCCTGTAAAATCCTATTGGGGGGGGGGGGGACTTCGTCTAACTTTTTGGTACATTTTGATTCCTTTTAAATGTTTGATTTTCTGTATTTTGAACCTTTACGCAACACAAAGTGCGGGGGAACTTCCAATGCAAATTAAAACTTATATATTCAAATTCTAACAAAAAAGTGAGCCCCCTCCCCCACATACTACGGGACATCTTGAACCTTTCTCTTCATTGATTAAAATATCCCCATAATATAAGGAGATAAATATTGTCCTTTACAAAAAATTGATATTTCTTTTGCAAAATTTGTACATGACAATTAATTGTCATGTACAAATTTTGCATAAGAAATATCAAATTTTTGTAAAGGATAATATTCTCTTATGGATACTCCCTTTCATGACTTTTTATGCATACTTCTTAAAGTTAGTTTCTTTAGAAGATGGTCCAAAAATGGCATAGCCGTACGTTCGTTCGCTGGAATCTTTCGATGATATCAAAGTGAAATCTTTCATGTTACATGTGGGTGATCGAGGCCCGGGGCCGGTATTGTGAAGGTACACGGAGGAAGCAATAAGTAAAACTCTATCTAGAGAGCAGAAAGGGCAGAGATTGAAGTACTTAAAATTTTATTGAAAATACTAGATGTAAAAAATATATATTACAGAATAAACATTCTCTCTCTCTCTCTCTCTCTCTCTCTCTCTCTTCCTCTTTCTGCAAAAATAAAGGGGGTTCCAACACCCGAACCCCCCCCCCCCCGATATGCCAATGGAGATTACGATACCTGCACGCTTAAGCTTCTTTTAATTCTGTTGTTAATTACAATTGTGATAGATACCTAGATCAACATTTCATATTCATATAATTTCAAGGTCAAGATTTCTTTTATCATGACAGCCTAATTAAGCAGACTTAAAAACGATGAACATTAGAAAAAAAGATTAAACTTAATTATACCTTTGAAAAATCACTAAATCTAGAAATTTTCTTTGAATTTCGTTTCGAAACACATGCATATTGTCCACGTATTGCAGTCCTTTTTTAAGGGACAGCAACTTGTAATATTTATTTTGATGCACAAAAAAAAAAAAAAAATAAATAAATAAAAAAAAATAAAAAAAGAAATAAAGAAAAAAGAAAACAACCAAACAAGTAATTAATCACAGATATTCGAATACATGTATTTTAACGTACTGAAAGTCACAACTACAGTAAAAAATTACTTAAAAACTCGATAATTCAATAGCGACTATGTCGGTGTACATCAGTTACAAGTTGGGTTTTACGAGGCATCACTTTAATAAGTCTCTTGATTTGAGTAATAACAAAAAAAGAAAAAGAAAATTCTGCCAGTCTTATTAATTTAATGTTTTTCAGATGCAGTATACAAGTTCCTCAATGCCAAGTAGAAGTATCTTTAAATCTGTCTTCTGGTTCGTGTACTGTATTTGAAATCAATCAAATCCAGTAAAACGTGCGCGCAGGTAGATTTGAGATATAATGCGAATTTGCAACCGGCTGCATCACTTCAACATCATTTTTTAAAATTCTTCGCGCTAGAGGTTCTTACAACGCACGCTTCAGTGATTTTAGGTAGACTTGTATTAGGAAATGGATAAATAACGAGATAGTTTTGAATAGTTTAGAGAAAACATTCCCTCCGAGGGTCAAAGGCCCGAGTAGGAGATGTTTTCCATAAACTATTTAACACTATTTAACTCAAGTTATTCATCTTACTTTAAAAAAGTCCCCTCTTTGGACCCCAGAGAAATATTTACCCATTCGTATCTTTAACTTTGCTGTAATAGAATCGGATCTAGTCCATTTATGTATCTCTTTTATTCATGGACTAGTGAAACTTGTGCTAATGTCATTTCAAACCTTTCCATTGTACTGACCAGTCATAAAATCAGACGATGTATTTATTGAACACAATGTAAATTTAAAGATGTTGAGATAGTGTCTTGATACTTTTACCTGTTAGCAGAAAAAACTGCATAGTTTTGATAAAAAGCATGATATTTTTCATTACATACTAGTATAAGATGATGATTTGTTGAGGAAAAGTGTTGGATTCTTGCTATTTGAATATTCATTGTACTGACTTGGTTTCAGTTTGCAAGTTTATTCAATATCCAAAATTAGTAAAATTCTGTAACAAATAGATAAGACACAATTACAAAAAAGAAATTCTGAAACAACATAATTATAATAAAGGTACCACTATGTCTGCCAATTACCATTTTAAGATTCTCAGTAATCACTTAAACTTCTTTGCCACGCATGGTCACCGATTTTGATTAAACTTTGCCCATTCTTACTTCTTGACACAAGAGACATATATCGAATAAAATTGCGTTGCTATGTGGCTTGGTTGCCATGGTAACAGGCGGAAAAATTTGAAAAATTGAGATTTTCAGCTACTTTAAATCTTGATTGAACCTTAATTAATACAAACTCGGTAAAGCAAACAAACGATTCTCACAAAAACATGACACCTTGTTGCCACTTATGCTTTAAAGGAACTGTTTATAATATATCTCTAAGTTAGTGGTAACCAAGGGTACATTTGAAATATATATTTAAAATGCTGAAATATGCTGAAAGACGCACAATATTCATTAATGATAAGTGTTATATGATCAAACTCGATCAACAACTTAAGAAAAACAATGAAAATATTTGACCTAAGTAAATAGGTATAAGCAATATTTTCTATAAAGAAATATTATGGTTGACATGGTAACACAGTGTAACCAAGCAAAATCTTTTATTTAAATTGGGTTAAAGCTACCGGCTAAAGTCTTGAGGAAAAATATGAAAATTCAAGACAGGCATAAATGCATCCTTAGGACCTTGCAACACCAACAACTTAAGAAAATTTGAGATTAAATGCTACTTTGTGGTGTAACTCTGGAAACAATGTACCAATAGTTTAAAGTAATATATATGGGGTTGGGGGCAACATTGATTATATTAGCCCCCAAAAATGAAATATTACCCGACGCGGAGCGCAGGACAATATTTGTATCCCGAGGGAAATAACATAGTCAAGTTTCCTGAAAACACAGTTAAAAATTGTTCTGTTATATTAAAACCGATATCACTTAAATAGTATCATTATCTTTCAGCAGGTCAATGAAAACATATAATATGTGTTTCGTGTTTCATCTGCATGCATTCTGATTGTAGTTCTATGGAATCTTGTCATGATTGAATTACCTATTTTTTTTTTTTTTTTTTTTGTATTCTTTGCAAGGGGGGGGGGGGGTTATGTTTTTTGGGGGAAGTCGCAAAGGTATTATTATGTTACAATAATTCAATCTACTAAACATCTACTTACCAGAATCAAAATCTAAAAAAAAAAATATTCAAAAAATCTTTGCCGGTAAGTGGCTAAATTTAAATGAACGATTTTTTTTAGCTCCTTTAAGGTTTTGCCAAAGGTCAAAATGTCCAAAAAATTATTTTTACAATAGCTCCAAAACTATGTGAAGTATAAAGTTTAAACTTTTACAGTTTATAAATATATCATTGATTAACAGATAAGAAGTATTACTTGAAAACAAATATTTAAAAAGAAATATTATTTGAGAATTTTTTTTTTTTAAAGTGCATATTTAAAAAAAATGCACCTGCTTAATTCTCTACTTTTATTGAAAACCATCATTGCAGAAATAATGTATGTTTATCAATGAAGGGCAAGTTGGACGTGAATGGTTTCTGAAAGGCTGTTATTGAAAGATGACATGTATAAAGACAAGACCCCTATAAAATCCGTCATTTGCAATGTACTTTCGGTTTCAAATCTTAACAATTGGACAAAATAAACAGGGAAAACAACTTTCCAGAGGCTATCGAAGTACAACTTGCCCTTCATCGATAAACATATATTGTTTCTGCAATGATGGCTTTCACTAAAAGTACGGAATTTATTAGGTTTTTTCTTTAAATATATGCATTTTTTAAAAGAATTTTTCTCGATAAATATTTTTTTAAAGTGTTTGTTATCAGGTGATACTTTCTATCTGTAAATCAATGATATATTTATAAATTGTAAAAGTTTTAACTTTATAAACCACAAACTTTTGGAGCTATTGTAAAAATAAATTTTTGGACATATTGACCTTTGGCAAAACCTTAAAGGAGCTAATGTCAACTACGCTGCCTGTTTCTCTTGACAGGGAATATAGAAACTACTCTTTACTGAATATAGCTATATTTGATTTTATGAAAATATTATTTTACAGTGTTTTGGGTCATTTATCTAATGTTTCGTTTCTGCCCCCTAAAAGGCAAGGTAGATTCCTCGCTAGATAGATAGATAGATAGATAGATAGATAGAGAAACACATCACTAAGGTACAAATAGAAACATAGGGTTTGACAATAGAAAACTAAAATCCTATTCGTTCAATTAAGAAATAAAGTTTGAAGGCCTTCCCAGAAGATTTGATCACGTACCGATCCACTTCATTTCCCCTTGAAGTTTTTAAACTTGTTATTTATGAAATCGACTTGTGTAAATCGGCTTGAAAAGCGGTTACGCTTCAAATTGCATTTGGCAAAGGATTCTGTTTTGAAGGGAATATTCTGTGAAAGGCTACTTGTGATCAATAATAGGGAGCATATTGGTATCTGGGAATTTTTGTATTCATGAGAAGCCATATTCGATGTTTAAAAAACACAAGAAACACGTACGATGTTTGATAATAAAAAGTTGGAGGAATTTCGGTCTGAAAGGGATAGATCGAGACACTTTTCCGGATCAGTTAACTTGAAATCAATATAAAATTTGATCAGAAACATAAAATCTGCGATTCCGGTAAGGCAATTTATTATGATGTTGACACGGAGACAATAGCGACAGCTTACATTGTTAAGACAACGCTCTCGATGATGGACGAAGTTCCGAAGTGTTTAACACCTGTTTGTGGTGTGATTTCATTTCATTATTTTCCAACAGATTTTCAAATTTGTTATTAAATGAAAAAAAATAGCATTCAGAGGTCTACAATGAAAATAAGGGTAAACGTTGAGACTATGCAGCTTAGACATGAAACTTATAACACGTAGTTTTCATTTCTCTATGCAAAATCTATCAAGAACTGTATTAAATACTCGTTTACATTGTATATACATATGTAATATGAATATTATTTTACTTGAGTATTTTGTACATTTTTTTATATTTGAAAAGCATGCTATTTTGCTAAGTAGGGAAATTTTTTTTTTACGCAGGTATTACTAGATATTACTATATATTACTGCAGATATTTGCTCTCTGTGTGTTCATTTAAGGAGGCTGGGGGGTCAACAAATTAATCCTCAGATATAACTTAATTTTTCAGATATGATATCTTAAGCTGTCAACTATCATTGAGCAAACAAAAATTTCATACATTTTAGTATTAAAATTTGATCATTTTTGTATATCTTTATATGGAGCTCTTCTTCTAAAGGAGATCAATATAGTCTGAAAATGGCCACAACCACCCAGCCCTCTTAATAGAGAGATACCACAAATGTATATATTCTGAAATGGCCTTTAAATATAAAGGATTATTAATAGAGAAATACCGACATCTTACGAACGAACGTAGCTCGCCCTAACTTCCCGTATCTCGGTTGTTTTCCCGGGACAAGTGATTGCACCTATATATATTAAAAATCGGAACAATTAAGTATATGTGTATAATAGAACGGATAGTGTTTTATCTACTTTGTAAATGATAATTTCTCCTGTCTAATTTGCTGTAATCTTTGGTCGAGGCTATCTGGTACCGCTTGCAGGGTGGCTGGCAGGAGTTATCTCTCCATAAGTGCGTACGAGTTATCCCGCATTACAACGGTGATAACCATGAATTTATACCCTTATTGAAAAGTTCCACATCAATCGTTTCCTAGAAAGGTTAATGTTTATTTGATATGTAAAAAAGAAAGGGAAATAGAAATTTATGTTTTCTAATTGCTAACCTTAAGATCTTGCGAACTTGAAGGCGGAAAAGGGGAAGGGATGGGTCGTCACGTCGTCTCAATAATTCTAACATTAATGATTATAAAATGGAAACAACTTAGGTGTTTAACAGAGATGCCCCCCCCCCCCCCCACACACACACACACACAAACATATGCATGACGAAGTTTATTTACTTAAATATTTTATTATTTTGTTTATTTATTTATTTACAATGTATTTAATTCATATATTTTGGCTTCTAAAGGAATTTCTCTTTGGTTGCGTGCCCCCAAACTTTTTAATTACATGTAATTTTGCCTAGAGAGCACAGTCCTGGATCAATGGAGAGCCGCGATTCCCAGACCAATAAATATCTAAACCCCCCCCCCCCCCATACACACACACACACACACACACACACAGACACCTACCTGGTGTAAGATGTGAAATTTTATGAACATGGTGCATCTTGATATAAAAGGCATTACAAAAAAAATGCACATAGTTTTACGATATAATTCTATGTATAATATTCCTATTTTAGAATTTATGGATTTTTGTTGCTGCAAGCAAAAACTTTTCATTCTAACTGCTCGATATTTTTCAGTGAATAATTCTTCATTTCATCTCTTTTTTTTAATGCTTTGGCACCATTAGGCAATATCAAATGCATATTAAAAAAAACTAGAGACACTTAGACAAAAATCTCGGTTTATTTCATATCATTCGATATATTGGTGATAAAGAGTGTTTGTGAAAGCAGAGAATAATTTAATGTTTGTTGGTCTGTAAATTGTTTAACGTTCCTCTTTCACTCATATGGAGACGCCACCACTTGCCGGTGGAGAGCTGCAAATTTTGTCCTATACTCGGCACCTACGGCCATTGAGCAGTGAGAGATCTTTTTCGTGCCAGCACCTTTTGCGACACGGGACCTCGGTTTATATGGTCTCATCCGAAGGACTGGTCTCCACGTCCCTCATTGGAATTCGAACCCGCGACGTAAGGATCAACTCCTTACTCCGCGACTCTAGAGGAGACGCTCTAACCACTGCGCCACGCGGGCGACGAATGATTTAATGATCAATAGAGCTACAACTATCGATTTCATTCCCGCATCAATATATTCAAACTTTTGCACGCAGTAAATGGGTAAATGATAGACCTATATCCAAATAATTCAAATGCTTTAACTATTATTAACGTTTATCTAAATTTGGCACTCTGAGAAATGTGGCCAAACATGAGAAGATGTTTTAAAAAATTAAGACATAACTGAGCAATCAATCCCTCATGCATTCTACTGAAATTAAAACAAAACATTAAGATTAAACAGAAAGAAAGTATCGAGAACTGAATTATTTTGAGGGTAATTGATTCTAAATATGCAAAAGAAAAATAAGACATTTAAAGCAGTCTACCTTTAACAGATACCAGAATAAGATGCTACCTACTTCTAACAGGTACCAGATTTCAAAGCTACCTACCGCTAACAGGTACCAGATTTCAAAGCAACCTACCTCTAGCAGGTACCAGATTTCAAAGCTACCTACCGCTAACAGGTACCACATTTTAAAGCTACCTACCTCTAACAGATACCAGATTTCAAAGCTACCTACCTCTAACAGGTACCAGATTTTAAAGCTACCTACCTCTAACAGGTACCAGATTTCAAAGCTACCTACCTTTAACAAGTACCAGATTTTAAAGCTACCTACCTCTAACAGGTACCACATTTTAAAGCTACCTACCTCTAACAGGTACCAGATTTCAAAGCTACATACCGCTTACAGGTACCATATTTTAAAGCTACCTTCCGCCAACAGGTACCAGATATCAAAGCAACATACCTCTAACAGGTACCAGAATTTGATGTAACCTACCTCTAACAGGTACCAGATTTCAAAGCGACCTACCGCTAATAGGTACCAGATTTTAAAGCTACATGTACCTACCTCTAACAGGTAGCAGATTATAATGTACATACTTCTATGCAGCACTTTATTACAAAGCTACCTGAAGTTATTTAACTCCTACAGGTAAAAGATTATGAATCACGTACCGTAACATTTATTAAATTATGAATTACTCTTCCTTTAACAAGTTCCAGAGTTTTATTTAACTTTGCCAAGAGCCATAATAGGGAAAATTGAGATGACAGGAAAAATTCATTTTTTTTTTTTTAAAAGATTGATCAAGATTACAAAGCGTAATTAAAATATATATCAGCGACAGATAAGAGAATCATTTGAATCAAGTACAGCAAGCAAAAATATGGTTTTGACAGTTATAATCCCGTTCCTTTACTTGCTGCTGTTATTTATACGTTAAAGTCTCTAGTAAAACACAGTTCTAATTGATTTTAATAATAAATTAAACTTAACATAGCAATTTAATTTTATGATTTTTAGCATTACAGTTTAGTTCCTGAAAACCTTTTAAGCCAATTGATTTTGCTGTGTATAAACCTAAATTGCACATTTAGAGTTGGTGACTATCTCTGAAATGCCATTAAAATTCTCTAAGCCATCTGTGAGAATATTCGTGGACAAAAGTTTAGGTCTAGGAATAAGAATATGTCGCTTGACTTTGTTTTGCTTGCCATGATGACAGGTTTATCTCAAAACAGCATAAGACGCAAGCATAAGTAACCTTTTCTGATTGGAGAGTTCAGCGTCTGATTGCCTGTCTGTCTGTATATTGTATGTCCTCTGTACGTTATCCATTCCAATTCACAATCTTCTACAAGTCACAAACAGACTTGTCATAAACCATTCTCAGGTGATCAGAAATATAATTTTTTGTTTAAATGAAAGGCTAGACTATCTTTCAAGGGAAATAATTCAGAAATAGTGGAAACATGGTTGGGTCTTCTCAAAAGCTATTGTTCCAAAAAAGTTCAAACTTATGTTTAAGGTTAGACAGTGTTGATTAAAGGTTGTTTAAAGTTTGATCATTAGGGATAGGTTTTAAACCAATACAGAATCAAATTTATACTACGAATTTGTACGATTTTCTTTTTGCAAAATCATGTTTAAAAGAACAGCAGAACCATGATTAGACATATAATATGCAAGCATCCTCAAGTAGTGCATATTTCACTTGTTCATAGCATGGCCCTCAGGAGTAGGTGTGGGGCTGCAGTAAGATCCAAAAGAAGAGGTTTCCATAAGACTGTTTTTTGGCCCATATTTTTGCCAATAATGAAATTGGATTGTCCACAAGTTTAAACTTATTTTCAATATTTTCAACATGTCTAATTTTGTGCTGTATATTTTTTGCGAGAAAAAAATTAGAATATTGGAATAAATGATAGAAACATGGTGCCCTCAACCACTTTAATATTGAGTATATGGGAAAATGTTGGAGGGTTATGTTGTTTAACATTCTAGTACACGACGTGTTGCATTGAGAACCAAAACCATATTTTGATAATTGATTACTTATATATACAGGAACATTATACAGGAATATGGTAGTGGTTCGCAATGCAACAGGCATTAAGATACTAATGTCTGCTAATTTTGCAATTTGTTGAGTTGTGTTTAAATCATTCAAATATTTAAAGTGATCGATACATATCCATAACATGGTCCAATTAATCAAACAGATTAATTATACCCCCGCTACGAAGGAGAGGGGGATAAATTGTTTCACCCTTATGTATCTGTCTGCATGTCTTTCAGTCTGCCTAGCTGTGTGTTGTCCGTAACAAATTTTCGTCGCAGTTTTATCGGCAACTACTTATAACAGATGCTTGATGCTTTAAGCACACTCTTTGTTTAGGCATGTCGTACGGTGGGATTCATTTTTATTTGAATCCAATGTCAACTTCCTGTGCGTCTGTCTGTACAGGTAGCTTAATGTGAATTTTACAAGATGTTGTTGATGATGTAGTTTTTACCTCGATCAGTACTCGATCAGTCTAAAAGCTATTGCTCATATGACCAGTGGTCTTATCAATGCTTGAGTCAGTTGTAGTTTTGAAAAAAGAATTGCTGAAAGTCCCCACCATAAGCTGTTTATGTCTCCCTGGTGGTGAATTTGCGAAAACGAAATATTTTCTTTACTTTTTACACCTGGATATTGAAGATAAATGTGAAATCCAACGCCTATCTTTAGTGTTGCAAAGACTTTTGTAATTTGCGACTGGAGGAGCACCTCAGATGTCAGGGGAGATTTTCTGAATGGTCATCCCTGGGACACAGTAATAATGTGCTTAAATGAAGACATTAGGACACTTTCTACATTTTGTATAAGAGTACGTAGTTGATGAATCTTTTGAACATTTTTTTGAGAGTCGGTATATAATTTAGCCAAACAAAGTAATGGTAAAAAACGTTGTCTCCAATAAACAAACAGAATCTCTAAATATAAACTAAGATAATGCTGGTCTGTTGAGAGCAAGAATTCAATCACGCCATGTATCTTCATGAGATATCTGAAGATACATGTACTAGTATCTTTCGATGACACTTACCATTTACCCCCCATCACTGGTTTGTATTTTCAGTGCAAAGTATGATCAAGAACTATTGGTTGATGAACACAATTGGTATTTGCGGTTTCAGAAACATTTTGATGATACGTTCCACACGAAAATAGGCACAGACATGGATTCAAAGGATATATCTTCAGAATATAAAAAAATGTATATAATATAATAATATAAAAAATGAAGTTTGATAATAGAGAAATCTTGCATCCAATTTCTGTAAATAAAATATAATAGAAAAAAAAGTGTATGGGAATTTCTATTTTTATTTCTATAAATCTTTATGCATTATATACATGTAAATAATGTATAACTGCCTATTTATTATAGTGCATAGTATACACCTTCAGAATCAATTTTGAATGCACAATGAATTTTTTATTCTAAAATCCCATTAGCCATGCAAAACAATTTAGGAAATTATTACACTTTCTATGTGTCTATTTAAATCAAATACTTAATTTAAAATCGATGTGCTTACTTATGTTGCATAGAGGTCTTTTTTTCTATACTTGTAAATGCATGTAGGAGATGCAAGGAAAGTTGTTGTTTTAATAATACGTCACAATATATGATATTTCTTAATATTGAAAGCTGTTGTTTTCATGACTGATTGTTTTTCATACCTTTTTATGTTATTATAAATAGCAAATATATCGAACAAGAAAGCGTACACAATTTCCATTGAATGTTTATGTCTACAATTACAGAAGTTTTCTTTTCCAAAAAATATTAAATCAGTTAGCCTTTTGTGTTACTTCAGTCCTGTTCTATGTTCTCTGATGATATATTGTTAATCTTTCTTTGGTTTTTCACAATGAATAGTCTACTACATTTAATAAATTGTCATAACCCTCTTAGAAGCTTTTAGAGGGACTCTTTAGATACCCCTTGACCAGTATACATTGGTTTTGCAAATAAATTATAGAATATAACTGTTACAGAGGAAACATTACTAGACATTACTAATTAAATTAATTTAAAATTCAATATGGGCCAAAAAACAGCCTTATGGAAACCTGTCCTTTTACACGAAAATAAAATTGAAAAATCTTCAATATTCTCAAGATCAGTAGGGGTAACATAATTGGCATTATTGCGCATTATCATCACCCCTTTGTGTAGGATGGGGGGAAGAGAGGGGAGTAACATTTTCATGGGAATATACAGAAAATTTGTACGAAAAAGGTTAATTGGAAGAATAGCAAGAAGGATTTACATGTATATCTTATTTATATGCCAACAATCCATTACTTTGTGAATCAAAGATTTTATTAGTTCATTTGGGTCCCCTAAGTCATTATTTGTTGTATGTCCGTCACCTTCTGTCGTGCATCGGTCGAAAATTTTAACATTTTCATGCTGCTTCTTCTCATGAATGACTGAATGTATTGCAATTTTGGCATAGAACATCTAGGGCAAAGGAAAACAAAACTTTAATAATTCATGGTTTGTTCTCCCTGGGGCCTAAGAGGTGGGGTCAAAACAATAAAAAGTAATACAATCTTTAAAATCTTACTCCTGAACATCAAACAGTCAAACTGTTGGTATGACTATATTAAGCAATAAGATCAAGGCCGTCAAGACCGTCAAATTTTTAGTGAGGTACTGGTTCGGGTAGGGGGGACACCCGATTCCTAAGTGGGTGCAGGGTTGTGTCCTGACCGGGGGGGGGGGGGGTCAAAACGTGGATTCTAGCAAATTAAAGACTTTAATCTTCGAAAATTTTCAGATGCTTTGAATTTTTTTTTTACATTTCTGTTAACCTAGAAAGAAGCACCTGATGTACAGGAATTGAAACAAAAATTGAAAGTATTAATTTAGTTCAAAGACAAGCATTATTACAGTTCAAAGTAAAGCTTATTCACTTCTAAGAAAACTCTAAAATCGTAGTGAGGCATTTGGCTCACTTGCCTCAGTGGTAGTTACGGCCTTGAGATCTCTAGTAAAACTGTGAAAATCACGTCCTTAGATTCAGGGGTTCTGTTGCTTAGAGAGGGGCTCTATTGGTCATAAAGTGAATGCTGTAATTCTTTGAAAATCTACTCCTGTGTCTTTATAATACATACTAAGTACATAGTTATAATAAGCAAGGGTACCTCTTCAAAAATTGTGAAATATATGGCCTCTGGATCAGGGTTTCGGGTATTAAGGTTTGGGCTCTATTGATTATTAGGTGTCTCTGTTGATCATTTATAGTGGCTCTATTTATAATACATGTACAGTGAACCTATAGTAATTTTTTTTTCTCTGTTCATCTGTGCATCTAGGGTCAAACAAAGTACAAAGTTGTAATGAGTAAAGGTGTTTTGTGAAGATTTGTGAAATTCTTGGAAGCAGGTAGGTAGCTTCATAATCTGGTACATCATGTAGATAGGAAATTTTATAATACTGTACCTCTTACAGTAAGAAAGTTTCATATTTTGGTACCTGTAAGAGGTGGGCAGCTTCTGAATGTGGTACCTGTTAGAGGTAGTTAGATTCGTAATTTGGTTCCTCTTACTGGTAGGAAACTTCATAATCTGGTACCTCATGCTGGTAGGTAGTTTTATAATCCGTTGCCTGTGAGTAGCTTTATAATCTGGTACCTCTTACAAGAAAGAAGCTTCAGAATCTAATGTTAGAGGTAGGTAGATTCATTATCTGGTACATAATAGAGATTAGTAGCAGTAGTATTAGAGAAAGATAGTTTTGCAATGTGATACCTGTACGAGGTAGGTAGTCCTGTAATCTGGTACCTGTTAGAGGAAGGTTGCCCTGTAATCTTGTACCTGTTAGAGGTAGGTAGCTTTGAAATCTGGTACCTGTCAGAGGTAGGTAGCTTTGAAATCTGGTACCTGTTAGAGGTAGGTAGCTTTGAAATCTGGTACATGTTAGAGGTAGGTAGCTTTAAAATCTGTTACCTGTTAAAGGTAGGTAGCTTTAAAATCTGGTACCTGTTAGAGGTAGGTTGCAACATATTCTTGTACCTGTTAGAGGTAGGTAGTATTAAATTCTGGTACCTGTTAGAGGTAGGTAGCTTTGAAATCTGGGACCTGTTAGAGGTAGGTAGCTTTGAAATCTGGTACCTGCTAGAGGTAGGTAGCTTTAATTTCTGGTACCTGTTAGAGGTAGGTAGTTTTAATTTCTGGTACCTGTTAGAGGTAGGCAGCTTTGAAATCTGGTACCTGCTAGAGGTAGGTAGCTTTAATTTCTGGTACCTGTTAGAGGTAGGTAGCTTTGAAATCTGGGACCTGTTAGAGGTAGGTAACTTTGAAATCTGGGACCTTTTAGAGGTAGGTAACTTTGAACTCTGGTACCTGTTAAAGGTAGGAAGTATCATAACTTGATATCTGTACATTTTACAGTGACAAGCTACATTATGTAGTACCTGTTAGAGGTGGGAATGTTTCATTTTCTGGGGGTCGTAACATAAAAGGTACTTAAGTCTAACACCATGCTAAATGTACAGTGTTTGAATTAATACCGTAACTAAAAGCGAGCTTAGATATGACAATCTTATCAAAACTTAGGCGGTCGGTAGAGGTGACTTTAGTATGTCTTAACTTTTATACACATGTTTAGAATATTAAATGTTGATTCTCGGCGTTAAAACATTCCTTTATTCATATTATGCATTAAAGAAAGAAAATATCACTATTAAATACTGGTTTAAAAATTTCATTTTTTTCATTGGGGGGGGGGGGGGGAGGGGGGCATACATATAGATGCCGAATTTTATTTTTGGGATAGTTTTGAAATTTTGGACCTATGCTATAAACGCTATCATTATTAGTAAATTGTACAAGGTTATCATGGAATTGTTATGTTCACTGTGAAAATATGAGATGAGATATATTTTTAAAAAACAGAAAAATTTTCGGTGAATTAGAATATGATGTCTAGAAAGCTAAGAGTGTCTGAAAATTAGATTAAATGTAGAACACAGCAAGCACGGATTGAGGCAGGGGTTCACTACCACCAGAGAGAGAGAGAATGAGAGAGAGAGAGAGAGAGAGAACTTAGAGACATTAAAAACACTTCCTTTTTATCTAATATAAATCTAGTATTTTTTTTTTTTTTTTGTTTTAGAATATTTTATTTTATTCTAAATAATAATAATAATAATAAAATTTTATATAGCGCCTTATCTTATGTGAACTCTAAAGCGCTTTACATAGATATAACAATCTACATAATAAAAGGAATACTAAAACAATCTTATATCACCTATAAAATAGTAAGACATTCTGAAAATACAATCACGTTGATATTAAAACAAGCCATACGTATATACACTTTCCACCTCAAGTAAAGGCTTTTTTAAAAAGATGAGTCTTAAGTTCCCTTTTAAAAACTTCCAATTTGTGAACTTGTCGAAGTTCTACTGGCAGCTGATTCCAAAGTGTTGGAGCAACTCTATCGAAACTACGATCACCGTATGTTTTTGATCGGACTCGAGGCACAACCAACTTGTTTGACGAAACCGAGCGAAGTGACCTGGCGGGTCTGTATTCGCAAACTAGTTCAGAAAGATAAGTCGGTGCCAAACCATGAAGTGCTTTGAAAACATAGACACATAGTTTGTATTGCACTCTATATTTGACAGGAAGCCAATGTAGCTCAACAAGTATGGGCTGAATATGTTCACGTTTACCTGTCTTAGTAATAAGTCTAGCAGCCGTGTTCTGAACCCTCTGCAATTTGCATATATATGTGCTATTTATGTTGAATAAGAGCGCATTACCATAGTCCAATCGTGACGTCATTAGAGAGTGGACAAGTATTTTACATGCCCCATCCGTAAGAAAATGTCTAATGCGTCCTATTTTGCGAATCTGCGAGTAGCATGTCTTTGAAACAGCATTACATTGCTTTTCAAAAGATAGGATTCGATCGAAAAATGCACCAAGATTTCTGACATTCGGAACACTGTGAATGATTTTTTCTCCAAACGATAAGCTGAATTCGGTCATGGTTTTGATTCGACTCTTAGGGGCAAATACAATAAGATCAGTTTTATCCTCGTTTAATTTCAGCATGTTACTAGACATCCATGACTTGATTTCATTGAGACAGCATGCTAACCGAGAAGACACATTCAGCCAGGTCTCAGTTGGTTCTACTACTAGATAAACTTGCGTATCATCGGCGTATACGTGGTACCTCATACCATGACGCAAGCAAATCTCGGTAAGCGGACGGGAAAAAATACAGTATATTTTAGGCCCCGACACTGAGCCTTGAGGTACACCGATATTTAATGGTAATGGATCGGAAATTTCGGAACCAGCTGATATGCGTTGCGTTCTTTGACTCATGTATGACTTGATCCACAAAAGAGCGTTCTCTGTTATACCAAAAGTGTGTGCAAGCCGTTTGTACAAGATGCCATGGTCAATGACGTCGAAGGCTGCCGAAAAATCCAACATAACTAGAACTGCACAACTGTTGTTGTCCAGCGCACCAGCAATGTCGTGATGAACACGAAGTAGGGCTGCCTCAGTGGAATTGTATTTCCTGTAAGCGGACTGAAGGTCATCTTTAAGACGGTTTTGTTCTAGATGACGATCAATTCGAATGGCGACGACCTTTTCCAAAACTTTTGATATGAAAGGCAAGTTCGAGACAGGTCGATAATTTTTGAAACATTCTTTATCCAAACCTTGTTTTTTAAGCAATGGTTTCACAACTGCCTCCTTGAAACTCGATGGAACAGAACACTCAGATATCGATTTGTTGATGATATCTGTGATATGAGACACTAATACCGAACTTTCACATTCTTTGAGTAAATTGGTTGGTAACGGGTCTAAACAGCACGTTTTTGGTGCAGAGTTTGACAAAATTTTCAAAACTTCCTCACAAGTTGTAGGATCAAAATTGACCAACGCTTCGCCCTGAAAGGGTTTATCAAAAGCCATGGAATTAGTGTCGCCTCTGCTTTCACTGACCAACTCATCTCGAATGTTGTTTATCTTGTTACTGAAAAATGATCCAAACTTGTTAGCTAATTCCAAATCAGATGTACAGTCGGGAAGAATAGGAGCATTTGATTCTCCAAGTAATGAATTCGTAATTTTGAAAATTGTTCCTTGATCTTTACCGCAGGAATTAATTTTGGACAGATAGTAGTCTCGCTTGCTTTCAACGAGTAGCTTCGTGCTCGATGAACACTTTTCTTTGTAAATCAAATGATGCACAGTCAGTTTAGTGCGCCTCCAAACCCTTTCAGCTTTTCTTTTCTCACGTTTTGCTTCGCGCAGTTCAGATGAGTACCACTTTGTGTTCGGTCTTAACGTAATTTCTTTACTTAAGAGAGGTGCGTGTTTGTCGACAACATCGCGCACAATGGAATCGTACTTCGTAACATGGTCGTCAAGCGAAATGTCATCTGATTTCAGAAAACTAAGGGTGTCATCGAGGTCGGAACTCAGGTCCTTTATATTAACCAAACGAAATTGCCTAAAACTCACTAATTTCTTTGGTTTTTCCAGTTTCGAAACATTCAAAACAGTACATATACCCTTGTGATCACCGGACACATTCCTTCTCAGATCACATAATAAAGGATCTTTTACCTCCGGTTTAGAAAACAGGAGGTTGTTCGACTCTCTGGTAATGACCAGGTCAAGTATATGCCCCCTTTTGTGGGTTGGTTCATCAACATGCTGTTTTAAACCAAACTCATCAAGAGAGTTAAGGAACTTCTGCGTATCCGCATTTTTGACGTTATAGAGGGTGAGAGATTGTAGGTTGCGTATGTATTTGTTGAATTGCTCAAAATTGTGTTGAAGAACAGAGAAGTCTATTTGTCGCTGTAATGTTGCGCAACTAACTTCCTGTGATATCCGGCGAGTGCCCCTCTGTCTTATTTTCGCTACCGTACACACTTGGATCGCCTCAGATCGAAATTGCCCAGTTGGTTGAAGTTATATCACTCTTCCCTATATAATCTGTTAAAAAGTCAAATTAAAAAAAAAAAACAACTTTACTGTAAATTTTATAATTACATGTTCAAAGTTTAGCCAGTAGCATGAACAAAAAGGTAATTGTTTTATGTTTATTTTTTTCTTCTCCCTCGCCCTCTTTTCCGTAAGAGAGAATCTTTGACCATGCTTCACAAAAAGACATTTTTCATTTTCCCTTCATTTCCCTTTTCGGAACCCCTTTGCTCGTTTAAAAGTCCATTGAAATGTATTGTATCGTCACAGTAGCGACAACGACAAGATTGTAGTTTTGATGTATCTTGCGGGGATTTTATCTTTTCAAATCTCAATAACATCGAAGAATTCAATTATGCAACTGTGAATACAATGAACGATCCCCCTTTTTTGGTTGATGTCGGTATTTCTCTATTGTTCGTTTATCTTAAGGTCAGACGACACGTTCCTCAATAATATATAATTTTCACCCAAAATTTGTATTTGAAGTATTGCTAGTTTAACAAGTTTCCTCACAAAAAATTGAGATACCTTACCAGGCATTTGTGCAAGATACCAGGGGGTGGTGTTTCCTATATAATCCTATTTGAAATAATTTGAATTGTTAATATCATAATTGTTGTTATACTTATTTTCTGAGACATTTTGAAAACAGTTTAGAAATCATAAGTTAATGTTAATTATGAATATTTTTAAATACATTATGAAGAGAAACAAAACAGATATTTGAGGAACGTGTCGTGAGACCTCAAACATGGTTTTCTTGGTTTCCATGAAGTTTGTTTTCTTAGATACTGTAAACAAAACAAGAAAGACCAAAAACACTAGCGTATTTCCCAAAAATATACTATAAATTGGAGTAGTTAGTTATCATTCATCGTATATGATACGAGAAGTTATGTGTCTACGGTTGTCTTCATGGTCATGGGTGTTTGGAGCATTTTTTTTTCAGCAGCAATCATTTCTGCGTAAGTATTTGGTATTGTACATGTATCAGTTTCCACCATGGCATAAATATTCATTTAAATACCGGCAAGTTGTGGCGTCTCCATATGAGTGAAAAAAAAAGATGATAAAGCCTTTGTATTTTCTTTTTGTGTGTGTGTGTGTGTGTGTGTTTTTCAAACTATGCCGTATTAGTGACAGATATGTAAAAAGAACACGACGAGAAGTCAATAATAAAACATTTTAAAGTTTTAAAGTCATGTATAAAGGGAAAAAAATCTGAAATTTAAATGAATATGTTATGGTATTTAAAGTCTGTTTTATTTTTCAGAAGCAATAAGAGGATTGAGCTCTGCTAGTGCATGCTATGGAGTTTTCGACCAGAGTAATTCTTTACATCTCTCTTGCCAGGCGGAAACGAAAATCGTTGTAAAAAATGTGTTTGCACTTTCCAAACCGAAATCATCAAAATGCCCCCAACAGCAGACGGAAAATGATATTGATATGTCATGTTGTAAATATGACGAAAGAGATTGTTCTCTTGTGTACAAAGGGGAACAGAGTGATTCCTATTATAACTGTACCGGAAAATCATCCTGTAACAAAAGGGTGTCTTGGATGGAATCATCTCCCACCTGCAACACATCCGTCTACATGGATAGAACACACTACATGATGATTGACTACTACTGCATACCAGGTATTATTCATCTAATGCCATTGCTTCTATAGTAAAGCTAGTTGTGGATAAATCATGATAACCATTTGGTATAACTGCACGTTGAAAAGACCTTAACATTGGCGTGGCTTAACTTCAAGTCCTTTAGAAAAAAAAAAAAGAAAAAAAAAATCTTAATTTGCTGAAATATTTCCACTACGATTCAGTATAACGTCCTGAACGCCATGCATACCCTCCGTATTTCCGCGATTCCCGTAACCGCGTCCGTTAAACAATTGAACTGGCCAATACAAACAAACTATTTTGTAGAGGTAAGAGGGTATTTTACATTTCCAGTGAGAAAAAAATCAGAATATATTACAATTGGAATTTGACTATATTAAGACAAAAAAGGGGGTACGTTTACTAATGAAAGTCTTCACAGTAATTTAATTAACAATGAAAAGATAGTGCTTGAAAAAGTTTCAACTCCCATACTTTGTGCCTCCGTTCAAGTCACAATGATGGATAAAATCCCGAAATAGACTTAAATATTCCTGCTTATTTTTGTTTCCAACGCACGCAAAAAATCCTTTAAATCACCACTTCCATGAAATTCTATTATTAAACCACAATCGAATTAATTCCATGACAATTCTAAAATGTAAAAAAAAAATGCAGATGCACAATGATTGCCTTGTTCATCACGTGAATATTTATAAGAAGCCAAATGGGTTAACAAAATACATAAAAAATGCATTATTTTTAATTTTACGATTCTCGTTTCCGTCACTGTAGTTTAACTATTTTGCAATTTAAAAAAAAAGGTTATATAAAAGTATCTATCGCCCAATTAATTGCATTCTTTAGCATACATGTATATGCTTTTTAAAAACCTCCCTTCCATTTTCCTTTCTGCACCTCATTTTACTTTAAATTGTGAACATGATGCAATAATATTTAGTATGAGTATGAGGCGCAGAAGGGTTATTTCACTTATTCAGTTGGGTTATTTTAATCGATAATGTAATAAAACTCATTTAATTAACACTTGATGTTTATTAATTTATAAATTATAGGTTAAAACAAATATACCATACATTTTTAACTGTTTTGTGTTGTATTGTAAATTACATCATTGTTTAGGCTTCACGAACCTTCTAAAGCCTCGTGAGGTTAAACCCTGCATGGGTCGTAAAACCGAAACCATTGTATAATTTACAATTCATATCTACATAATTATGTTGCTCTATCATTGCTGAAAATATCATGTTCCTTGGTTACAATTTCTAAATCATGGAAGCTTGTTTCGGGACCGAAAATGAGGTCATTAGAATAACAAGAATAAAGAGTATATGTGTTTAGACTTTTTGATGTTCTATTGGACCTTTAAATTTTATTTATTTCCGAGAACTCACGTGTATAAAATCGGTAGGAAAAATATTGTGAAGTAGGTGGGGAATGTTATTGTAACTTTATTACAATGCACTTGCAAAATGACATGGACGCACTTGTGATGTCTGTCAGTATTAATAATCTGCATGATATACATAAGACAGAATTACTTTTGCTAACGCACCGCTTTGGAAAACTTGTTTACGATGCATTTGATATAATGATAATGATACATAAGGACATACACAACGTACCTTAACTACTGAGAATTTTTCCAAGATATTCTAAATTTAAAATTATAGTACCATTAGATGTTTGCAGACAAAAAATCATTCGATGCATGCAGACAAAAAATCAGCATGCATTACCAGGGGATTTTAAAAGATATCAAATGGTGAAAATTCTTGTATTAATCAAAGAAAAATATAGACATATAAGCATATATTCTTCATGTTTTTTATCCAAATTTATTTTAGAAGAGGTGAGGTGTACAGCACCATGTATAGACATTAAAAGAGTAGCACACAGGTCTTTCAAGTATTAGAACTCTTCTACCCCAGGGAAAAAACAATAAAGTTCAAACTTCGTTGCGTGTGTCCTTAAATTGAAAAAAAAAAAAAAAAAACTAAAATGACTTAACTTATAAATAACTAATAATGCCGTATGCGGAGTTGACCTAGGGAGAGCATGGTAAAGCAGTCAAATTGTGTTCTCAGGAGATTTCCTTCGAAAATTTGTATTTAAAAAAGAGAGAGAGAGAAATTAAGAGATTATTCATTATTCCGCATTGAAAAATGATTGCAAATATATCAAGTGACATAAAAATGTTCTCTATAGATAGCAAAGGCATAGACAAGCACCACACAACAATTTCAAAATTGTTCAACAAAATTGGGACAACCGGAAGTTGGGTAGGCTGGGTATAGACATCAAGGTACTGAATGACTACTAGACGATCCATAATCATCAACTCCATATCTGGACAAAAACGGTGCGCGGTGCACGTAGAGGAGTGATTTTAGAACAAGAAGGCTTTTAAGGATATTGACATGTAACCAAGACACTTATCAATCTCACTTATTAGAAAAGATGGCATATTAGATATACAAATATTGATCAAGCAAATGCTCAATTCACATATGCTGTTATAATTATACATATAAGAAGAACAAGTGGTGCGTTAGCAATTTTGTCCAGTGTAGATCCCTCATTGACCGTAAAGCTAGCTGACAAGTAATTTAAATTTTAATATTTTCTTTCATATTATGAAACAGGTATTACGAGTAATAACAAGTATTATTTTTCTTCGACAAATTTTCTTATATATTTACACTTTTTGCAGATGACACTTTGGATCCATGTTCTGATGTCAGAATCAGCGACAGGGAAGTCTTTCTTTATAGCTCACGCCTATCTCCATTTCAGTGCAATTGTTTAGTGGAACCCATGTGTAAAATGAATTACAAGATTACCGTTCTAGTATTCAGGTCTGATTTTCATTAAAATGTATCTCATATTGATATTAATCAAAAATACAGCTCTATTTAAAGGCAAATAAATGACTTGCTCGCTTTAAGGATTAGTTTGCTTAGCTTGTCCATTTTTATGCTTTTATTGAAACTTTTAACATTGATTTATGACCGAGATTTCTTACAGTATGTAATACAAACTATATTATTGCTAGTAGCTCAAACCAAGAAGAAGATATCTGCGGACAAATTAAAGTGTTCACACCTAAGGACTCACTTGCATCAAATGGCTGCAACCTAACAAAGGACAATCTCCCGGCAACTTTGTTCAGTGGTTTTGAACCCATCCTGTCTTTAAAGCTCGTCAATAATGATAATGTTCCTGAAGGACTTTTACTGATTCAGATCGAAGGTACGTTCTTAATGTATTCAGAAAAGTCTTTCAATGGTTATAAGATCTAACATTCTCAAGAACTACCTGGACGATTTCAACGAAACCTGCCATAAATCATTGGTTTAAAGAATGTTAAGTTTGTTCAAATGAAGAAGCACGCCCGGTGGGGACCTTAAGAAGAAATGAAAAATAATGTGGATATCTTAGGTATAAACCAGCCTAGTGCAGTGCATATTAATGTTTGTTTAAATTATGGCTCTAAGGGGTCCCATACAACAATAGTTGTCCAATATGTTATATGCAGATATGGAATGAAACTCTTTTTTTTTTCTTTTTTAAAGTTGATTCATATCAATATACTTATAGATCAAATTCTAGATTTTGCAAAACAATGCACATTTATGACGGATGCGACCACTATACCGGACCAAAGTTTTGCATTGAAATATATGTGAAAAATGTATATAGAACAGCAGATCCAAGGTTATTAATATTAATATGCATACATCCTTATGTTGGTGCCTCCATTCTTGTTAGACTCATGTCTTCTTGAGGAAAGGTGGTGCAACAATATGGGAATAGGTTTTAACGTCATTTTCAGTATCAAATTCATAGACAGGTTTGGAAAAGTTAGAAAAATATGTACTATTGGAAGTTTATCCGACTTTATTTTTCAGGTTTATCACAAACAGGTCAACTAAAGATTACATGTGGGAAATCTGCGTTTAGCCGTCGAATGACTTCAGAAAATACTCAAGTTTGTGAAACACTGGACACAACAACTAGCGTCACCATAACAAATGTGTGTATGAAACATATATATGATCCCTAACTCAAAATATATGCCGTGAAAAGTTTCTTATACGTTTATTGGATCTCAAATCAAAGTTGTATTTTTCCTTTACAGTAACATAAAAACTAAATGGTTTAATTTTTTTTACAGAAAGAAAAATTCTTGAAGGTTAAGAACTGTGAATCGACGCACACCCTACAATGCAAAGATCCTTTGTGCTTGCCAGAGTGGAATCTTGATAGCTTCGTCTTTATTTGTCCGGATATAGGAAATTTTATCAGCCAAGGTTTGATTTATTGAATAAAGTTAGAAAAATTATTGACTGTATTATGTTATATAATATTTCATACAAAAATACTGTGAATAAGCAATGTATTTAAAATTAATTTTGAAAAAAAAAGGAACAAAATAATACAATTCATATTTGTTATCATTTATTGATTAACAAATACTAACTCACTGCATTTTAGCTAATGTATTCCACCTTTTCTAGAAAAGACAGGTGCCTAAATTTTAAATGCATAAAACAATACTAGATGCTTTGACTAAGAGGTATAATTTTTAACATTTTTCTTTTCTGTTGTGTGAGGGTTTACTTGTGTATCGGTGAATAATGTGGAGCTATACATGTTAATCTTATTACAGGCCATGTATGCTAACTTGTATGGAAAGCTTTTTCACCATCTGGCAATGTATATGTCAAAACTATTATCCGGCCATAGGAACCGCTCGCAAAACATTACGTTCTTCTTCGTGTGTAAAATTCAACAGAAACTTGATTTTTCGTCGGTTTTATGCTTAGAATTAATTTTGTCACAGAAAAAATAAATCACAGATTCTTAGCATTTTTTCTTTAGGGTGAAAAAAATTAACTACCAAAGAAAGTGTTCTATGCTCATAATTAATATTGAATTGTTTTTAAATGATTCAGAGTTGATCCAAATCATCCGAAATAAAAGGCTTTAGGTATGCATATCCATAAACGTGCATAAATCATTTTTTCAAACTGAATAGTAACATTTTTTAATAACAAAAAAAAAAAAAAAAAAATACAAATATTTGTTATAGTTATTAATCGATTAAATAAAGACCTGCGGCCAATTGGGAACAGCCTTCATCTAATAAGTTGCATATCAATAAAAGGACACCAAGAATGTTCTTCAATACACGACGAAAAATCTAAAAACTCAAAAGAAAATAAGAAGTAACACTTTTCATTCGCTAAATTAAATGAGCATCCTGTTCGAAACAGCATTAGACTACATGTAGAGAATGCGATCACCCTGAAATAGTTTTTAGCTCACCTAAGCTTAAAGCTCAAGTGAGCTTTTCTGATCAAATTTTGGTCGTTGTCTGGGGATTTTGTGGGGCCACAGTGGAGGATAAAAGTTTTACAAAGGAAATTTTAGTTTAAAATCTTCTTCACAAGAACAGCAAAGCCATGAAAAGTCATGCTGATATGGAAGCATACTCGGGACGTGTAGATTCAACGCAGCACTGTTAAGGCGTACTTCAAAGAAATCACAGAATATAAATGTGCATAAATACATACCTTTTTAAACTGAATTTATTTTTGTAATGGTACTATATTATCTTATGACTTTAACATTCTTTGAAATAACATTGTATACCCCGCTCTGTACTGAATTTGGTTTGGTCACGTTATTTGATAGTCACGTGATAAATGCACGTAATGTGTACTGTATGTAGGTCACAAACAAATTTCAATATCGCAAGGGCATACTCTAGTTAAAATTAAAAATTAAAGTAATAGATTATTTCCACATAACTTGTAGTTTATGGAAAGTGCTGCTGCTTTAAATAGAATTCGCATTTATGAGTTGAAATTTCAAGTTATTTGGCTAATGTTGAAATATGTGTGACCTTTACCAAGTATTTTATGTATTTATTAAATCATGCTATCGATTTCAGGAAAGCAGCAGCAATTTTCAAATTAAGGAATACGTACGTTATGTATATTCAAAAAATGGTCAAGATCTATTAAGTGTATGCCCTTGCGAAAAGGCGATTTAATGAGGCACCTCGGCGTGAAACATGCACACCCTGTAGACAAAAACACGGTAGAATTAATTCAATACATTCTCTCGATATTTTTTAAATAATGGCACTAAACAAACGTTTCAGATTCGTATTAATGGTCTACCTAAGATTTGCAAAGAATATTCTGTTTAATAATAAAATGCATTTTTCACTGTGAAAAAATTACTTGATCCGCCTCTCACTGCACATAAAATGCGTCAAACTTTACCATGATGACGTCATGTCGACAAGTGCATTGCGATCAATGACTTATTTATATCTTGCTGTGTGGGATTTAACTAGCGACAAAAATGAATGCAGTGGTAAGTTTTGATGTAGTTCATTACTCTTTTGCAGTTTAGATTCGCAATTTATTTCATTTTCTGTTATTGTGAGGAATTGCTAAATTTGTGTGATGTCACAGTAAACTTTTCCCGTATAAATAAGGCCCCGCCCCCTTTATGCAGCCTTAACAGAGCTGCGAAGTTTGTCCAAATCATGATCCTCAGGGGTCAAATCGTGATTCCCTAGGGTAGGGTAGGTCACAATAGTTGATCAAAGTTTTACATAGGAATAGATTGTTTAAAACTGTCCTTCCAACAATAGCAAAGCAAGTGGTAATCATATTGATTTGAAAGAATTCTAAGGTCCTTTAATTCAAATTCATCCAAACCATGACCACCTGGTGGTTGGGCGGGGGCAGAATTGGGGATCAAAATGTTTTACATAGGAATATATTGATTAAAACTGTCCTTCTCAACAATAGCAAAGCAAGTGGTAATCATATTGATTTGAAAGAATTTTAAGGTCCTTTAATTCAAATTCGTCCAAATCATGACCACCTGGTGGTTGGGCGGGGGCAGAATTGGGGATCAAAATGTTACAAAGGTGTACCTACATGTCGGGTAAAAATTACAAAAAAAAACTCTTCTCAAGAAGGGCGATTACTCATATAGATATAGAAGCATCTCCAGGTAGTATAAATTTACATTTAATGAAATCATGATCCCCTGAGTAGAATGGGACCTCAATGGGGATCAACATTTTATGTAGGAAATTATAATTTAAAAATTTTCTCAAGAACAACAAATTAAGCCATGAAACGTCATATTGATATTGAAGCAACTTCAGGAAGCACTGATTCAAGCTTGTCTACATCATGACCATAAGGGGTAAAGATGTAAAGCCACAATGGTACATAAAAGTTTTAAATAGCGTATATAGGAAAAAAATATTTATTATGTTCCACTAAAGAACAGTAAAGTCATGATTAGTTATATTGATATGGAAGAATCCTAAGGTAGTGTAGATTCAAGTGTATTCAATTCGTGACCCCCTATGGTAGGGTGGAGTCACAATAGGGGGTCAAAGTTTATCATAGAATTATATAGTTTAAAAAAAAGTTTTCAAGAACAGCAAAGCTATGATTAGTCATATTGATATGATGCATCCTCAGTTAGTGTAGATCAAAATTCATTCAAATCATCCCCCCCCCCCTAGATTTAGATCTGGCTACATTGGGGGATTAAAGTTTTACACAGGGTATACAGGAAAAAAAATCTTTAAAATCATCTTCTCAAGAACAGCAAAGCTATGTAAAAATCATACTGATATGAAAGCATCCTCATGTAGTCATATTCAACTTTGTTGAAATCATGTCCCCCTTTTCAAGAATAGCAAAGCCATGCGCAGCACAGTTAAGGCTACCAAAAGGGGTCGGTGCCTAAATTATACGGGCAATGTTTACTGTGACATCACACAAAAAAGCAATTTCTCATAACACCATAAAATGAAATGATTTGCGATTTTAATCTATGTAGGAGTATTGAACTATGTCAAAACTTACCACAGCATTCATTTATGTCGCTAGTTAAATCCTACACAGCAAGGTACAGACAAGTTATTGATCGCAATGCACTTGTCGACATGACGTCAACATGGAAAATTTGACGCAGTTAATGTGCAGTAATTATGAGAGGCATATCAAGTAATTTTTTTTTTAATTGAAAACTATTGGTGCCCCTTTAAATCGCCTTTCGCAAGGACATACACTTAATATGACTATTTTGACTATTTTTGAAAATGAATAAAGGAATAATTCCTTTATTTGAAACGTGCTGCTGCTTTCTTTAAATCGAGAGCTTGACTTAATAAGGACAAAAAGTACTTGGTAAAGGTCATACATATTTCAACATGAGTCCAATGACTTGAAATTTTAATTTATAAAATGCGAATTTAAAGCAGCAGCACTTTCCAGAAAGTACAAAGTATGCAGAAACAATTAATAACTCATTTTTTTTTTAATTTGATCTAGGGTATGCCCTTGCAACATTGAAATTTATGACTTCCATGCAGTACACATACTATGCATTTATCACGTGACTGTCCATTGATGGGACCAAATTTAATTCAATACAGAGTGGGGTATACTATGTTATTTCAATAAGTTTTAAAGTCATGTAATAATGAAACATCTTTACAAACACAAATTCAGTTAAAAATGATCCCGTTTTTTGTACGTCTATATTTTGCTGATTTCTTCATAGTAAGCCTTAACAGTGCTGCGTGATAAGTCACATCGATATGGAAGCAACATTAAGTTTTTATAACTTAAGACCACCGGGGTAGAGTACGGCCACAACGGGGAATCAAAGATTTACACAGGAATATATAATAGAACATATTTTATGATGAAGAACAACAGGGCAATATTGACTCAGGTGAACGTTGTGGCCCATGGACTTCTTGTTACTTAGTATTCTGCCAATCATTGTTCTTTTCTCTCTTAAGCCAGCCTTTGGTATCACGTTGAAAACATACACACTGCTTGTTAGTCCCCTACCGGTGAAACCAGATGGGACTATAGGTTTCCTCCTAGTCTGTCCGTTCAACTGTCGGTCCGTCTAGCTGTCTAGCTGTCCCTCTGTCTGTCAGTCTGTCCAACTTGGTTTTCCGCAATTTTTGTTCTGAACGCTCGCAGATATTTAGCTGAGTTTTGGTATGTGCGTTTACCTCGATAAGTTACAGATAAATTTCGTTCCACTTCCATGATTTGTTATGGAATTATAGCCTTTCAAATTTTTATTTTAAGGGTTTTCCGCACTTTTTTTTCTAAATGCTTGCAGATATTGAGATTTTTTTGTACGTGAGTCTACCTTGATGAGTTAACGATCAATTTTTATTATATTCCGCTTCAATAATTTTTGACGGAATTGCGGCATTTTTACTTTTTAATGGGAACCAGATTACACTTGCCGGTAGGGAACTCGTATTGCTAATGCAATATTTTCAGAATGCTTGTTAGTCACCTACCGGTGAAAACGGAGGGGACTCTAGGTTTCCTCTGCGTCTGTCCGTCCGTGTGTCTGTCCCTCTGTCTGTCTGACAGTCTGTCCCACTTGGTTTTCCGCACTTTTTTCCTAAACGCTTGCAGATATACTGAGCTGATTTTAGGTATGTGAGTGTATCATGATGAGTTACAGAACAAGTTTGCATTTCCTTCCACTTCAATGATTTCTGAGGGAATTACAGTCTTTTCAATTTTAAAGGGTTTTCCGCAATTTTTTTCTAAACAGATATTGAGATGGATTTTAGCTAACTTGAGCCGAAGGCACAAGTGAGCTTTTGTCCGTTGTCTGTCGCCGTCGTTGGCGTTGTCGTTGTAAACTTTTCACAATTTCATCTTATTCTCCAGAACTACTTGGCCAAGTTCAACCAAACTTGACACAGAGTATCCTTGGGTGAAGAGGATTCAAGTTTGTTAAAAGAAGGGCCACGCCCTCCTTCACAAGGGGGATAATTACGTAATAGAGAAAAATTAATGGCATCATTAAAAATCTTCTTCTCAAGGACCACTGGGCCAGGAAAGATGAAACTCATGTGAAATCATTGTCAAGTAGTGTAGATTCAAATTTGTTAAAATCATGACCCGCAGGCGTAGGTTGGGGACACAATGGACGATCAAAATTTTACAAAGGAATATACATGATATATACGAAAAATCTTTAAAAATCTTCTGAAAAACAGCAAAGCAATGATTGGTCTGAAAGCATCCTCAGGTGGTGTCGAGTTTGTTCAAATGATGACCCCCGGGGGTAGGATGGAGCTACAATGGATGCTCAAAGTTTAACATAGGAGTATAAAGGAAAAATCTTCAAAAATCTTCTTCTCAAGAACAGCAAAAGCTATGATTGGTCATATTTATATGAAAGCATCCTCATGAAATTTAGATTCAAGTTTGTTGAAATCGTGATCTCCGGGGGTAGGGTGGGGCCACAATGGACGATCAAAATTTATATAGGATTATATAGGAAAAATCTTTAAAAAATCTTCTCAAGAACACCAAAGACATGATTGGTCATATTTATATGAAAGCATCCTCATGAAGTGTAGATTCAAGTTTGTTCAAATCATGATCCCCGGGGGTAGAATGAAGCCAATGGACGATCAACGTTTTACATAGGAATATATAGGATAAATCTTTAAAAATCATCTTCTCAAGAACAGCAAAGCAATGATTGGTCATATTTATGTGAAAGCATCCCCATGTGGTGTAGATTCACGTTTGTTCAAATCATGACACCAGAGGTAGGGTGGGGACACAATGAAAAGTTCAAACTTGTGAGAAAAAAATCACAGTTAGTCAAAAAAATATGTAAGCATCCTTAGTTAGTGTAGATTCAATTTCGTTCAAATCATATCCCCTCCCCTCTCCCTTTTAGGGTTAGGTCGGGACCACTTATGCATTTAAGCTTCTCAATACTAAACTGATTTTTGCTTTTTTCCTAGCCACAGTGCTCAGGTGAGCGATGTGGCCCTTGAGACTCTTGTTTGGTATGTGTCTTAGTTTTTAATGAGACCCAGGTTACACCTTCCCGTAGGGGACTAGTATTGCTAACACAATACTCTCGGAATGCTTGTTAAAATACATATCAAAAACCGATAGACCCCTTTTTGAGTAATTAAAGCCTGGTGATCTGCATTTTGAAAGTGTTGGCATGGAAATGAAAGGTTACACATGTACGCCATTTTCAATAGTTTATTTTTAAAAAAAGCGAAAAAGAATAGGAGATAAGTTTCCGATTGACCATTAAAGTCTCCATTAATTTTCAACTCGCATGAAACTTACTGAAACTTGGAACAGAGAAAAAGAATAGAAAATGTTTCCGATTGACCATTAAAGTTTCCTTTAATTTTCAACTCGCTTGAAACTTACTGTAATAAGGAGTCGCCCAAAAAAGTATTGGAACTCAATCAACTGATTAGCCAGTCGGTAAGGTAAACAGATGGGTAGTTATAAACAAATATTACTAACATTAGAAAATCTATCAGTCACAACTTGTCAAAGGATGTATTCTGTTGAGGCGTCAGCCAATTTTCTTCTCTCATTTTAGCCTTTAAATTATTTTTTGTTCCCTTAATTTCTATTTATTATTTTAGATCTATATAATCTTGTTAAGAAATATGTAGAAAAGTTTATTTTAGATCATAAATTATCAGAAACTAAGCTTTCTATCTAAACAAATGCTCTTAAAGTCATATTTTTCTAAAAGATTTTAATATTTTATTTCTATATGTATTTTACCTTTTTTAATGGTAGGCTACTGCGGTGTATTTAGTGAGATAGCAGGGAGAGTGACGTTCCGAGAAGAGTCTCTTTGCAAAACTTTCAATGCAACTTGTCCAGATAAACCTTACAAGGCATCAGAAATTAAAAACTGTAGGTCAATTTTGTTAAAAAGGTTTTTCTCTGAATTGCGTTCAAATTATTTCTAGTATATCGATGACGATATTTCAAACAGATACCATCTTGTATATGTATTATATGTTATTTCATAGAAATCGATACTTTCTTGTTGTAAATGAAAGAAGAACATTTTAGCAACAAATAAACAAATAAAAGGAAACTCTGAAAAATTTAATAATAGATAACGGAAAGCGTATTGTTTTGTCTTGTTTTCGTAGATCCGACCTGCATGAGAGTTGATACTGAAAACAAATGTTATCTTGATGATCCAAAGTGCTGGAACTTAAGGCATGTACATGTACATATTCATCTTGCCGCAATTAAAATACTTGATTTTGTTCCTCTCCTAGAGGAATCCGAGTTTCTGAAGGCAATGCATATTAATCATAAAATCAATACAGTTTTAAACAAACACGACTGTGTCTTGCAGGTATAAAGAATCGAGTCGGATTGTACAAATTAACAAAGGTTTTTGGATAAAGCAAGCAATTTACAGAATATATATATATATATATATATATATATATATATATATATATATATATATATATATATATATATATATATATATATATATATATATATATATATATATATACATAAAATAAAAATCCAAAAAATCACAAAATATTTTCTGCAAGCGCTTTCGCCATGTTAGGCTCTTCAGGCAATTATACAAATGTCAGGTAGGTTACCTGGTAACGTCCAAAAGCAAAAGTTCATTGTGACGTCATAATAGATCAAGGTAGCGTAAAGTTGCCGTATTAGATAATGCACAAATATTGCATTAACTTGAACACATAATATGCATAAAATTTTACAATATGTTATATAAATATGTATCATTTTCGATTAAGCTTTGGTTTAAAGAGTTTGATAAAGTAGTCCTCTTTTGCCAAACGTAGATTTTCATTTTCATTGGGAAGTTTATAAAAAGGGAAAATCTTAAAAATTCCTTTGCCGCATTTTGCAAAATGTTCACAACATGGTGTATTACGCACACTAGGGTCTTTAATTTGTTGTTTGTGTACACGAACTCGGACATTTAGTTTTCCCGTTTGTCCAATATAGAATTCTTTGCACGTCGGACAGATTGCACAGTAGATAACGTTTTCGGATTTACAGTTCATTGGTGAATTGGTTCTAATTTCCATTTCGGATTTAAGTTGGATTCTATTTCCCTCTTCTAAATATGTACACGTCCCGCATCTTGGATCTCCGCATTTTTTAATGGTTGGAATTTCCTCCTGTGTAGTAAAACGGGCCTTGGTTAACAATTTTTTAAGATTGGGTGCCTGTCGTCGACTATTGATAATATCATCTTTTCATATTTTCCGATTGTTCTAAAATTGGGTAGAATCTTTTAGCATCCATAAGGATATTTCTGTTTCGTGGGTTATGGGTCACAACAAAGGTTATTTTCCCGTCATCGGTAATATCCCGTTTAATTTAGCAAGAAGAATTTGTACAATTATTACAGATAGAACCCTGCGTTCTAGACGTTTGGAGAAATTAAAAATATATCTACGACGACAAAACTATCCAATTGATTTAATCAACGCTGGAATAGACAAGGCGTCCAAAATTCCAATAGAGAACCTTAGAAATCCACGTCGTGTAGATGACACCACCGATGACGGGAAAATAACCTTTGTTGTGACCCATAACCCACGAAACAGAAATATCCTTATGGATGCTAAAAGATTCTACCCAATTTTAGAACAATCGGAAAATATGAAAAGTTTAATACAACCAAATGATATTATCAATAGTCGACGACAGGCACCCAATCTTAAAAAATTGTTAACCAAGGCCCGTTTTACTACACAGGAGGAAATTCCAACCATTAAAAAATGCGGAGATCCAAGATGCGGAGCGTGTACATATTTAGAAGAGGGAAATAGAATCCAACTTAAATCCGAAATGGAAATTAAAACCAATTCACCAATGAACTGTAAATCCGAAAACGTTATCTACTGTGCAATCTGTCCGACGTGCAAAGAATTCTATATTGGACAAACGGGAAAACTAAATGCCCGGGTTCGTGTACACAAACAACAAATTAAAGACCCTAGTGTGCGTAATACACCATGTTGTGAACATTTTGCAAAATGCGGCAAAGGAATTTTTAAGATTTTCCCTTTTTATAAACTTCCCAATGAAAATGAAAATCTACGTTTGGCAAAAGAGGACTACTTTATCAAACTCTTTAAACCAAAGCTTAATCGAAAATGATACATTATTTTATAACATATTGTAAGATTTTATGCATATTATGTGTTCAAGTTAATGCAATATTTGTACATTATCTAATACGGCAACTTTACGCTACCTTGATCTATTATGACGTCACAATGAACTTTTGCTTTTGGACGTTACCAGGTAACCTACCTGACATTTGTATAACTGCCTGAAGAGCCTAACATGACGAAAGTGCTTGCAGAAAATATTTTGTGATTTTTTGGATTTTTATTTTTTATACACCCAGCAAAACTGTACCGGTTCTTCATTTTGTTTTTGAAATTATATATATATATATATATATATATAAATCTATCTGTACCAATAGCGGCAAACGAAATCGTCTGTGTGTGCCAATGGAGGCAAACGGAACATAGGTGCAAAATTTCGTTTGCCGCTAATGGTCTGCTTGATTTTCAAATCTCAACTAACTCTTTATTCTAACGCGAAGCAACCTGCTATTTATACCAAAAGAAAGAACAATCTTTTGTCGTTTCATTGAGTACCATTAAAATATTATATGTTAATAATAACATATTATTTGAACGATGTTTATGAGGGTACCCATTTCCGTCGTATATATCGATGTCGTCTGCATGTGCCAATAGAGGCAAACTGCCGTTTTTCGTCGTTTTCTTTCTTAAATTTGATATATATGAGAGAGTTCTTCTCAGCGTTTATGTAAAAACGCAATATCTCACAGCAATAAAATTATCAGCACTATATATATCTAGAAATCAAAAGAAATCGTTGCTTTTATAAATCCTTGTGCTCAATTTTCTTCGTCGCTTGTATATATGAGATGTACGCATGCCCGACCTACATTAGAGGAAAAGTAATGGCGATTGAAAATATACTTAGTACTGCTTCGTTTCTTATAATCTCCAGGTACTAAGAAAGACATTGGTATTTTGTGTACAATTATGTGTACAGATATTTCATAAGCATTATCGTGGGAGATTTCCGTGGGTTGGAAATATTCACTCTTTCTGGAACACAAGGAAATTCATACATGTACTTTTGCCTACTGGACGAATCTTCAGTTTGTTTTCTTTCAAATTAGAAACATGAAGAGGAATTTACTGATATTCAGTTTGTGAACAACAAAGTGATTGTTTGCCCGATCTCTGTTTATTTTCATAGTGTACGCCATTAACAAAAACAGGTTTGCAAAATGTGGAGAATGGAAAGTTATCTCAGTCAAGCATGTTGTATTTAGGTAATATCAAAAGATATCTGTCAATTGATTTTGTATATTTGAATTTTTTACTTAAGTTAAGCAAAATGCGATGTTACATCTTCAGCAAATACGATGGGTCATTTAAACCTAGAGAAATAAAAAGCAACTAACAAACAAAACAAATCAGAACAAAAAGACAACAAACCAAAAAAAAAAAAACTTTTTGGTGATCAGAGTATTGAAATTAAGATAAATTCCTTCAGTTAATTTTGTCCGAGAAAACACCGCAATAAATCTGTCATGTTCAACAGATGTTCTAATGCAATTTTATGTATAAATTTACTGAGGTAATGGCAATGACTAAAATACTTTATTTATAAAGTTGGAGTATATTTAATTCAACTTTTTAAAAAAAAATCTAACATATTATATGTAGTGAATTGTCTTTAAAAATCATACATTGAAATAAATGGTTGAGTAAATGTAGAAATATGACGTTTAATGTAAAAATACTTATTTAATTATTTTTTAATTTTTTTTTAAATAAATAAATATAATTGTAATAATGTTGTTATGAATAAGAACTGTATTTTTTAAAGAATATACTGAATAAAAATAAATAAGATGAGATTAAGGGATTTATTCATGAGCAGGGTAATTTCTTACAAAAGTCCAGATAGCTTAATTGGTAAAGCAACCATTAATCACTAATGGAATATCCAGGTTCAAGTCCTGGTCTGGATCTAAATTTAGGGAAAATATCACCTGCTCTATCTATTTACATTAAGTTCTGGGTATATAAAATTATTGCAGCAAAAAAAAATGTCACTTCTAAGAAATTTCTAGAAAATTTTAGTTGACTACAACAAAATAATTAATCGTACATAACATCATATTATATAGTGCATTTCTTTCAATTCAAAAATAATTTCCTGTCTAATTTTCATTCTTTATTTATTTATTTTTTTTTTTTTTAAAAATACAGAGATTAATATGATTTGTCAAATTATATTTTTTTAACTATTAATTTCTGAAATTATAAAGCAAATTCAACATGTAAAAGATACTTAATACATGAATGCGATAAGATTTTTTTTTTTTTAATATTTCTAGTCCATGCATTGTAATGAAATGTTTTATCTATATACAGACAATCATGCTAACCATCTTGCAGAAGAATCAATCTCTGTTCAATAATTTTATGTTGTCAGTTATAACAAATAATTATAGAGGCACATTGGCATGACTTGACAAGTGCATCAAATTGAAATTTAATAAAGATCATAGAAATTGATGCATTCCATCGAGATAGAAAATTTTCCAGTTTTGCAACTTTGACCTACAAACGCTATTAGCTGATTACCTCTCTTTGACTGAACAAGTTGCTAGTGTTTTGTTTACATTGCATTCCAGAGCACGAACCTAATGACCTTTTCCAAGTTACTTCCTCTTTGACACGCGTTCAAATCATGCACATGGAAGAAATACTGGCTATGCTTTTTTTTTTTTCAATCGTTCGGTTAATAAATCGAGAACATTGGGATTTCTAATAGTCTGCATGTAAGGGGATACGATTTCAACATTGCATATATAGTGTATTATTTCGTACGCAGCCTTAAGAATATTATAATAGCTACTTATAAATACAAGAACAGGTGCTCCCCTACATGTGATTATTATAATGATACAGTGTATTATCTTTCATTTTAATTGATGGAATAAATCAAAACTTAATACAGAATTGCGAATGTGGTTTACTATGTTTATAATGATTATCGTAAATTTTTTAATGAATGTTTCGTCATTATATTTTGATATATACCACTTCCTTCCTATAGAATAGCGATTTGGGGGTATTTGTTAACTATGTCTGATTCTTGGTCTTTTTCTCATCATTATTAAGAGACATGGAAATATTGTGTCAAGTTTGTTAATGTTTTCTAGGTAAAAATATAGATAGGAGTGTCAAGAAAGTATGTACTTCATACTTTTCTCCTGTACCATTTTTTTTTCAATTTGAAGGAAAAAAATCTAAATGTGGTAGAGGACACTAGAATATTGTCTTATATCGGTTAAGATTTGTATATCTTTTTCTGTCATTTTTAATTTCCTAACAAAGAAATATAAAAACTATAAAGAAAGGTAGAAGGAATTTTAAAAACAATATATTTTCGAAATATAAGGGCCGGGAGTTACAAATTGTCAATCTCTTTGTGGAGTGTACATTCAAGTTTGTTCAAATCAAAAGCCCAGGGGCAAGTGTGGAACTACAAAAGATGATAGAGAAAAGTATAAGATAAAAAAACTTATAAAAATATTTATGCTTCCATAGGACCTATTTTACAAAATGTCTCACACGTTTTTTTTCAGTACGTACATGTAGTACTCATTATTTATATCGTTTTTCGGAAAGAAGGATTTGGATGTGGCTGATTGTAACATTTGAATGTACAAACTGAAGTTATACTCTCCAAAACGGGGCAGTGACTGTATCTTGAAAAGTTGTACTTTGACCCAAAGTGGTGAGTTTCTAATTTGAATTAATGGGAACATATACATGCATTGTGAAAAGCTATGCATTTTACAGAAGATAATTTTTGTAGACAGTATCTGGAACCTGCATTAAATTTACATGGAAACCGGGGTTAAGAATAGAAGCCATGTTGCCTCTTTTGTAGAAGATAATGCATAATGGTTCTTATATGTTAGACAAGTAAAAATGAAGACCAATTTCTGTAAGAATTTAATTATCATTTATGCAGCTTGTCCAATTGCACTTAAATTACCCCCCCCCCCCACACACACACACTACATTAAAATTAAGTTATTGATAACACGAGAAATTTATATGTATCTTAAAACTCTTTTTTAATAGATAGACCTATGTGATTATCATTTATAAATAAGGATATAATTCCCGTTTTTCTTGAAAAAATTACAAAAGGAGTTAATATCGGCAGATGTAGAGGTTGCATCCAAACTAATTTTCTCAACGTAAATGTACATTACATGCTCTATTTCTCTTTTTAAAAAGTTCAAAGTATTCGTCCTCTTGGTTACTTCGCTATATGCAATCTCAGATGAGTAAAAATAAAATTACAAAATTACAAAGACGCAAGAGGTTCCAGTCAGAGTTCCAGTTCTGATGTCGCTATCTCTGTGTAGATTAGGATCTCATCCTTACATGTAGTTTACAATAGAGGACCAAGGTTATATTTTGTGTATAAAACCTTAATTTTTTTTTTAATTTCTGTCAGTTATTAAAGTTTCTAAACGAAGAAAACAGACAATATATATATACATGCACATTTGGTAATGTAATGTGCGTGTTACTGCAAGACAATTGTTTCTGTTAGTGTTTAGTCATCGATTTGTCATGAATAGTATTAAGATGAAGATCTAAACTGAGACTTATTTTGACGAATTGAGAGGGTTCACAGTTCGAAGTCTTTGTTACCTTTATATACTGTGTATTTTAATCAACTAAATTCGTACGGAAGACACTTATCATAATGTAAAGTTCAAAAAATAAATTTTGTATTTACCTCCACTCAGTAAATGTAAAATAAATGACATGATACACTCCTTTTATTGGACCCCCCCCCCTTTTTTTTACAATATGTAAGTATATTTAGGGAATCTGTGTTTAGTTTGTTGGGTATTCCTGGGCATTAAAAGATAGTTGGAACGTGGGATAATTTGCATAACTGGCGAAGCCCGTTATGCATAAATTACTCAATGTTTCCAACAATTGTTGATGTCCCTGATATACCCAACAAACTATAATGTGATTCCTTATATTTACAATTATATGTGAAATAGAAATGTATCTATGCTATCAAATAGAATTAAAATACACAAAATTTAATTTTAATTTCCATAGTAACCGCCCACTAATATCATAGACAATGACAGTAGGAGAAATTAACATGCATAAAAGAATTTGAGCTTTCATTTGGCGAAATTTACACCCAGCTGAAAATGTAGAGAAATTAATACACTTCTGGCCCGTAGCAAAGGTTTTGAAAAGGAGAGGGCAACCTCCAATAACGTTGACAAGGGGGGAGGGGGGGGGGCGTAAACGGCATCCAAATCAGAACTTACTTATCATAACTACAGCAAAAGATTATTCTAAAAAAAAGTGTCCTTCCCCCTCCCCGCGTACTACAGGTCTGCGCTTAACATTCAAAGAATTATCACAGAAAAATCAGTTGGAAACGTAAATATATGCATATAATGCGTACTCTTATAATTTCGTGCACACATAAACGCTGCGGCGTCATATTTTTCACAATACCATTTCAGCTATGAAGATCACGAAATGTATAAATATTTCATTTGTTGCCTAGGTGAAGTTCGTTTTTCGAGCTGTGCTCTAAAATAAATTGTACATGTATACATGCATAAAGACGCATTTTTAATAACGAGACTTACATGTACTCGATTTGAAAGGTTTGACAACTTATTCATTCCTTATAGTATTTTTTCTTAATTATTTTCGGACTAAACTGTTCTGCTCCTGAATATTAAATATTATGGAAATACGAAGCGGTCGATTCCTTTTGTCAGCATGGTCAGGGTACATGGTTCATGGTTAAAGAGGGAAGTATGTAATGTTCATGAGCCGAAAACTGTCCATTATGTCAGATATTAGACGGTCCGCCGAGGCACGTTAGCGCTGAGGAGAGCCTAATCTGACATGGTCAGTTTGAGGCTTATAACTTTCTAAAACATTTCAACATTTCGTTGAATACGGGTAATCTTCAATATAAACAACAACAACAAATCACAACAAAAAAAAAAAGGTGAAGTGAAGTATACCAGTGAGGGATAAAAGACATTTTGCAAACAAAAGCATATATGTAAAGATCCTCTAACTCCAGATCAAATGATGTCACAGACACTTTTGCAAGCAGAAGTTGTCAAATTTTAGGATTGGACATTATTGGAAAGTAGATAAGAAATGTGAAACAGAAAAGGATATTTAGTTTTTAATATTGACTTTTGCAGATATATAAGTCACAGATGTATTATTTCATGTTTGTGAGCATTTAAATTATGCTCGTGTGGAAATTTATAAAAGTAATTCCCAGAATAATTTTGATGATGTACAGTGATTATTGAATGTTTAGTGTCTTCTTCATAACTTTGCCAATGCCAAGTAAGGGTGCATGAAAGATTTCATGAAATTCTTCTGAAATTCTTAAGAAATCTGAAAATGTTCAATCAAATTGGACTTAGTTTTTTCAAATTCCCTTGTGTACATACATGAGCACAAGCTAATTGGTTTGAAACAGGGAATAAGTGATTGCATTTTCTATGTACATTGATTGAGTGTTGCCAAACTTAAAAATCCAATTGCCTGAAAATGATTTACTTTGTCCATGAAGAGCAATAAGGGAATTTTTAGATGTAAATTTGTGACAGAATATGAGAAATTGATGATCCACTTTTATTATTAGGGAAAAATCAGGGACTTTATGACTTTAAAATCATCATATTCATTTCATAGCCATAAGATTTTCATGCATTTTGGGAATGGTTTGAAATGCACTAAGTGTACAGGCCTTAACAAGGGAAATGGCAGCTATTTACTTGTTATCGCAATGTGACATATGATGTTGGATGATATATTTTGATAATGTACAGGGATTATTGAATGTTTAGTGCCATCTTCATCACTTTGCCAATGCCAAGTAAGGGTGCAGGAAAGATTTCATGAAATTCTTCTGAAATTCTTAAGAAATCTGAAAATGTTCAATCAAATTGGACTTAGTTTTTTTCACTCAAATTCCCTTGTGTACATGAGCACAAGCTAATTGGTTTGAAACAGGGAATAAGTGATTGCATTTTCTATAAACATTGATTGAGTGATGCCAAACTTAAAAATCCAATTGCCTGAAAATGATTTATTCTGTCCATGAAGAGCAATTAGGGAATTTTTAGATGTAAATTTGTGACAGAATATGAGAAATTGATGATCCACTTTTATTATTAGGGAAAAATCAAGGACTTTATGACTTTAAAATCATCATATTCATTTCATAGCCATAAGATTTTCATGCATTTTGGGAATGATTTGAAATCCACTAAGTGTGCAGGCCTTAACAAGGGAAATGGCAGCTATTTACTTGTTATCGCAATGTGACATATGATGTTGGATGATATATTTTGATAATGTACAGGGATTATTGAATGTTCAGTGTCATCTTCATCACTTTGCCAATGCCAAGTAAGGGTGCATGAAAGATTTCATGAAATTCTTCTGAAATTCTTAAGAAATCTGAAAATGTTCAATCAAATTGGACTTAGTTTTTTTTCACTCAAATTCCCTTGTGTACATGAGCACAAGCTAATTGGTTTGAAACAGGGAATAAGTGATTGCATTTTCTATGTACATTGATTGAGTGTTGCCAAACTTAAAAATCCAATTGCCTGAAAATGATTTACTTTGTCCATGAAGAGCAATTAGGGAATTTTTAGATGTAAATTTGTGACAGAATATGAGAAATTGATGATCCACTTTTATTATTGAGGAAAAATCAGGGACTTTATGACTTTAAAATCATCATATTCATTTCATAGCCATAAGATTTTCATGCATTTTGGGAATGATTTGAAATGCACTAAGTGTACAGGCCTTAACAAGGGAAATGGCAGCTATTTACTTGTTATCGCAATGTGACATATGATGTTGGATGATATATTTTGATAATGTACAGTGATAATTGAATGCTTAGTGTCATCTTCATCACTTTGCCAATGCCAAGTAAGGGTGCATGAAAGATTTCATGAAATTCTTCTGAAATTCTTAAGAAATCTGAAAATGTTCAATCAAATTGGACTTAGTTTTTTTCACTCAAATTCCCTTGTGTACATGCATGAGCACAAGCTAATTGGTTTGAAACAGGGAATAAGTGATTGCATTTTCTATAAACATTGATTGAGTGATGCCAAACTTAAAAATCCAATTGCCTGAAAATGATTTATTTTGTCCATGAAGAGCAATTAGGGAATTTTTAGATGTAAATTTGTGACAGAATATGAGAAATTGATGATCCACTTTTATTATTGAGGAAAAATCAGGGACTTTATGACTTGAAAATCATCATATTCCTTTCATAGCCATAAGATTTTCATGCATTTTGGGAATGATTTGAAATGCACTAAGTGTACAGGCCTTAACAAGGGAAATGGCAGCTATTTACTTGTTATCGCAATGTGACATATGATGTTGGATGATATATTTTGATAATGTACAGGGATTATTGAATGTTTAGTGTCATCTTCATCACTTTGCCAATGCCAAGTAAGGGTGCATGAAAGATTTCATGAAATTCTTCTGAAATTCTTAAGAAATCTGAAAATGTTCAATCAAATTGGACTTAGTTTTTTTTCACTCAAATTCCCTTGTGTAAATGAGCACAAGCTAATTGGTTTGAAACAGGGAATAAGTGATTGCATTTTCTATGTACATTGATTGAGTGTTGCCAAACTTAAAAATCCAATTGCCTGAAAATGATTTATTTTGTCCATGAAGAGCAATAAGGGAATTTTTAGATGTAAATTTGTGACAGAATATGAGAAATTGATGATCCACTTTTATTATTAGGGAAAAATCAGGGACTTTATGACTTGAAAATCATCATATTCCTTTCATAGCCATAAGATTTTCATGCATTTTGGGAATGATTTGAAATGCACTAAGTGTACAGGCCTTAACAAGGGAAATGGCAGCTATTTACTTGTTATCGCAATGTGACATATGATGTTGGATGATATATTTTGATAATGTACAGGGATTATTGAATGTTTAGTGTCATCTTCATCACTTTGCCAATGCCAAGTAAGGGTGCATGAAAGATTTCATGAAATTCTTCTGAAATTCTTAAGAAATCTGAAAATGTTCAATCAAATTGGACTTAGTTTTTTTTTCACTCAAATTCCCTTGTGTAAATGAGCACAAGCTAATTGGTTTGAAACAGGGAATAAGTGATTGCATTTTCTATAAACATTGATTGAGTGATGCCAAACTTAAAAATCCAATTGCCTGAAAATGATTTATTTTGTCCATGAAGAGCAATAAGGGAATTTTTAGATGTAAATTTGTGACAGAATATGAGAAATTGATGATCCACTTTTATTATTGAGGAAAAATCAAGGACTTTATGACTTTAAAATCATCATATTCATTTCATAGCCATAAGATTTTCATGCATTTTGGGAATGATTTGAAATGCACTAAGTGTACAGGCCTTAACAAGGGAAATGGCAGCTATTTACTTGTTATCGCAATGTGACATATGATGTTGGATGATATATTTTGATAATGTACAGGGATTATTGAATGTTTAGTGTCATCTTCATCACTTTGCCAATGCCAAGTAAGGGTGCATGAAAGATTTCATGAAATTCTTCTGAAATTCTTAAGAAATCTGAAAATGTTCAATCAAATTGGACTTAGTTTTTTTCACTCAAATTCCCTTGTGTAAATGAGCACAAGCTAATTGGTTTGAAACAGGGAATAAGTGATTGCATTTTCTATGTACATTGATTGAGTGTTGCCAAACTTAAAAATCCAATTGCCTGAAAATGATTTATTTTGTCCATGAAGAGCAATAAGGGAATTTTTAGATGTAAATTTGTGACAGAATATGAGAAATTGATGATCCACTTTTATTATTAGGGAAAAATCAGGGACTTTATGACTTTAAAATCATCATATTCCTTTCATAGCCATAAGATTTTCATGCATTTTGGGAATGATTTGAAATGCACTAAGTGTACAGGCCTTAACAAGGGAAATGGCAGCTATTTACTTGTTATCACAATGTGACATATGATGTTGGATGATATATTTTGATAATGTACAGTGATTATTGAATGTTTAGTGCCATCTTCATCAATTTGCCAATGCCAAGTAAGGGTGCATGAAAGATTTCATGAAATTCTTCTGAAATTCTTAAGAAATCTGAAAATGTTCAATCAAATTGGACTTAGTTTTTTTCACTCAAATTCCCTTGTGTACATGAGCACAAGCTAATTGGTTTGAAACAGGGAATAAGTGATTGCATTTTCTATGTACATTGATTGAGTGTTGCCAAACTTAAAAATCCAATTGCCTGAAAATGATTTATTTTGTCCATGAAGAGCAATAAGGGAATTTTTAGATGTAAATTTGTGACAGAATATGAGAAATTGATGATCCACTTTTATTATTAGGGAAAAATCAAGGACTTTATGACTTTAAAATCATCATATTCCTTTCATAGCCATAAGATTTTCATGCATTTTGGGAATGATTTGAAATGCACTAAGTGTACAGGCCTTAACAAGGGAAATGGCAGCTATTTACTTGTTATCGCAATGTGACATATGATGTTGGATGATATATTTTGATAATGTACAGGGATTATTGAATGTTTAGTGTCATCTTCATCACTTTGCCAATGCCAAGTAAGGGTGCATGAAAGATTTCATGAAATTCTTCTGAAATTCTTAAGAAATCTGAAAATGTTCAATCAAATTGGACTTAGTTTTTTTCACTCAAATTCCCTTGTGTACATGAGCACAAGCTAATTGGTTTGAAACAGGGAATAAGTGATTGCATTTTCTATGTACATTGATTGAGTGTTGCCAAACTTAAAAATCCAATTGCCTGAAAATGATTTATTTTGTCCATGAAGAGCAATAAGGGAATTTTTAGATGTAAATTTGTGACAGAATATGAGAAATTGATGATCCACTTTTATTATTAGGGAAAAATCAGGGACTTTATGACTTTAACATCATCATATTCATTTCATAGCCATAAGATTTTCATGCATTTTGGGAATGATTTGAAATGCACTAAGTGTACAGGCCTTAACAAGGGAAATGGCAGCTATTTACTTGTTATCACAATGTGACATATGATGTTGGATGATATATTTTGATAATGTACAGTGATTATTGAATGTTTAGTGCCATCTTCATCAATTTGCCAATGCCAAGTAAGGGTGCATGAAAGATTTCATGAAATTCTTCTGAAATTCTTAAGAAATCTGAAAATGTTCAATCAAATTGGACTTAGTTTTTTTCACTCAAATTCCCTTGTGTACATGAGCACAAGCTAATTGGTTTGAAACAGGGAATAAGTGATTGCATTTTCTATGTACATTGATTGAGTGTTGCCAAACTTAAAAATCCAATTGCCTGAAAATGATTTATTTTGTCCATGAAGAGCAATAAGGGAATTTTTAGATGTAAATTTGTGACAGAATATGAGAAATTGATGATCCACTTTTATTATTAGGGAAAAATCAAGGACTTTATGACTTTAAAATCATCATATTCCTTTCATAGCCATAAGATTTTCATGCATTTTGGGAATGATTTGAAATGCACTAAGTGTACAGGCCTTAACAAGGGAAATGGCAGCTATTTACTTGTTATCGCAATGTGACATATGATGTTGGATGATATATTTTGATAATGTACAGGGATTATTGAATGTTTAGTGTCATCTTCATCACTTTGCCAATGCCAAGTAAGGGTGCATGAAAGATTTCATGAAATTCTTCTGAAATTCTTAAGAAATCTGAAAATGTTCAATCAAATTGGACTTAGTTTTTTTCACTCAAATTCCCTTGTGTACATGAGCACAAGCTAATTGGTTTGAAACAGGGAATAAGTGATTGCATTTTCTATGTACATTGATTGAGTGTTGCCAAACTTAAAAATCCAATTGCCTGAAAATGATTTATTTTGTCCATGAAGAGCAATAAGGGAATTTTTAGATGTAAATTTGTGACAGAATATGAGAAATTGATGATCCACTTTTATTATTAGGGAAAAATCAGGGACTTTATGACTTTAACATCATCATATTCATTTCATAGCCATAAGATTTTCATGCATTTTGGGAATGATTTGAAATGCACTAAGTGTACAGGCCTTAACAAGGGAAATGGCAGCTATTTACTTGTTATCGCAATGTGACATATGATGTTGGATGATATATTTTGATAATGTACAGTGATTATTGAATGTTTAGTGCCATCTTCATCAATTTGCCAATGCCAAGTAAGGGTGCATGAAAGATTTCATGAAATTCTTCTGAAATTCTTAAGAAATCTGAAAATGTTCAATCAAATTGGACTTAGTTTTTTTCACTCAAATTCCCTTGTGTACATGAGCACAAGCTAATTGGTTTGAAACAGGGAATAAGTGATTGCATTTTCTATGTACATTGATTGAGTGATGCCAAACTTAAAAATCCAATTGCCTGAAAATGATTTATTTTGTCCATGAAGAGCAATTAGGGAATTTTTAGATGTAAATTTGTGACAGAATATGAGAAATTGATGATCCACTTTTATTATTAGGGAAAAATCAAGGACTTTATGACTTTAAAATCATCATATTCCTTTCATAGCCATAAGATTTTCATGCATTTTGGGAATGATTTGAAATGCACTAAGTGTACAGGCCTTAACAAGGGAAATGGCAGCTATTTACTTGTTATCGCAATGTGACATATGATGTTGGATGATATATTTTGATAATGTACAGTGATAATTGAATGCTTAGTGTCATCTTCATCACTTTGCCAATGCCAAGTAAGGGTGCATGAAAGATTTCATGAAATTCTTCTGAAATTCTTAAGAAATCTGAAAATGTTCAATCAAATTGGACTTAGTTTTTTTCACTCAAATTCCCTTGTGTACATGCATGAGCACAAGCTAATTGGTTTGAAACAGGGAATAAGTGATTGCATTTTCTATAAACATTGATTGAGTGATGCCAAACTTAAATATCCAATTGCCTGAAAATGATTTATTTTGTCCATGAAGAGCAATAAGGGAATTTTTAGATGTAAATTTGTGACAGAATATGAGAAATTGATGATCCACTTTTATTATTGAGGAAAAATCAGGGACTTTATGACTTGAAAATCATCATATTCCTTTCATAGCCATAAGATTTTCATGCATTTTGGGAATGATTTGAAATGCACTAAGTGTACAGGCCTTAACAAGGGAAATGGCAGCTATTTACTTGTTATCGCAATGTGACATATGATGTTGGATGATATATTTTGATAATGTACAGGGATTATTGAATGTTTAGTGTCATCTTCATCACTTTGCCAATGCCAAGTAAGGGTGCATGAAAGATTTCATGAAATTCTTCTGAAATTCTTAAGAAATCTGAAAATGTTCAATCAAATTGGACTTAGTTTTTTTTCACTCAAATTCCCTTGTGTACATGAGCACAAGCTAATTGGTTTGAAACAGGGAATAAGTGATTGCATTTTCTATGTACATTGATTGAGTGTTGCCAAACTTAAAAATCCAATTGCCTGAAAATGATTTACTTTGTCCATGAAGAGCAATAAGGGAATTTTTAGATGTAAATTTGTGACAGAATATGAGAAATTGATGATCCACTTTTATTATTAGGGAAAAATCAGGGACTTTATGACTTTAAAATCATCATATTCCTTTCATAGCCATAAGATTTTCATGCATTTTGGGAATAATTTGAAATGCACTAAGTGTACAGGCCTTAACAAGGGAAATGGCAGCTATTTACTTGTTATCGCAATGTGACATATGATGTTGGATGAAATATTTTGATAATATACAGGGATTATTGAATGTTTAGTGTCATCTTCATCACTTTGCCAATGCCAAGTAAGGGTGCATGAAAGATTTCATGAAATTCTTCTGAAATTCTTAAGAAATCTGAAAATGTTCAATCAAATTGGACTTAGTTTTTTTCACTCAAATTCCCTTGTGTACATGAGCACAAGCTAATTGGTTTGAAACAGGGAATAAGTGATTGCATTTTCTATAAACATTGATTGAGTGATGCCAAACTTAAAAATCCAATTGCCTGAAAATGATTTATTTTGTCCATGAAGAGCAATTAGGGAATTTTTAGATGTAAATTTGTGACAGAATATGAGAAATTGATGATCCACTTTTATTATTAGGGAAAAATCAAGGACTTTATGACTTTAAAATCATCATATTCCTTTCATAGCCATAAGATTTTCATGCATTTTGGGAATGATTTGAAATGCACTAAGTGTACAGGCCTTAACAAGGGAAATGGCAGCTATTTACTTGTTATCGCAATGTGACATATGATGTTGGATGAAATATTTTGATAATGTACAGGGATTATTGAATGTTTAGTGTCATCTTCATCACTTTGCCAATGCCAAGTAAGGGTGCATGAAAGATTTCATGAAATTCTTCTGAAATTCTTAAGAAATCTGAAAATGTTCAATCAAATTGGACTTAGTTTTTTTTCACTCAAATTCCCTTGTGTACATGAGCACAAGCTAATTGGTTTGAAACAGGGAATAAGTGATTGCATTTTCTATGTACATTGATTGAGTGTTGCCAAACTTAAAAATCCAATTGCCTGAAAATGATTTATTTTGTCCATGAAGAGCAATAAGGGAATTTTTAGATGTAAATTTGTGACAGAATATGAGAAATTGATGATCCACTTTTATTATTAGGGAAAAATCAGGGACTTTATGACTTTAAAATCATCATATTCCTTTCATAGCCATAAGATTTTCATGCATTTTGGGAATGATTTGAAATGCACTAAGTGTACAGGCCTTAACAAGGGAAATGGCAGCTATTTACTTGTTATCGCAATGTGACATATGATGTTGGATGATATATTTTGATAATGTACAGTGATTATTGAATGTTTAGTGTCATCTTCATCACTTTGCCAATGCCAAGTAAGGGTGCATGAAAGATTTCATGAAATTCTTCTGAAATTCTTAAGAAATCTGAAAATGTTCAATCAAATTGGACTTAGTTTTTTTTCACTCAAATTCCCTTGTGTAAATGAGCACAAGCTAATTGGTTTGAAACAGGGAATAAATGATTGCATTTTCTATAAACATTGATTGAGTGATGCCAAACTTAAAAATCCAATTGCCTGAAAATGATTTATTTTGTCCATGAAGAGCAATAAGGGAATTTTTAGATGTAAATTTGTGACAGAATATGAGAAATTGATGATCCACTTTTATTATTGAGGAAAAATCAGGGACTTTATGACTTGAAAATCATCATATTCCTTTCATAGCCATAAGATTTTCATGCATTTTGGGAATGATTTGAAATGCACTAAGTGTACAGGCCTTAACAAGGGAAATGGCAGCTATTTACTTGTTATCGCAATGTGACATATGATGTTGGATGATATATTTTGATAATGTACAGGGATTATTGAATGTTTAGTGTCATCTTCATCACTTTGCCAATGCCAAGTAAGGGTGCATGAAAGATTTCATGAAATTCTTCTGAAATTCTTAAGAAATCTGAAAATGTTCAATCAAATTGGACTTAGTTTTTTTCACTCAAATTCCCTTGTGTAAATGAGCACAAGCTAATTGGTTTGAAACAGGGAATAAGTGATTGCATTTTCTATGTACATTGATTGAGTGTTGCCAAACTTAAAAATCCAATTGCCTGAAAATGATTTATTTTGTCCATGAAGAGCAATAAGGGAATTTTTAGATGTAAATTTGTGACAGAATATGAGAAATTGATGATCCACTTTTATTATTAGGGAAAAATCAGGGACTTTATGACTTTAAAATCATCATATTCCTTTCATAGCCATAAGATTTTCATGCATTTTGGGAATGATTTGAAATGCACTAAGTGTACAGGCCTTAACAAGGGAAATGGCAGCTATTTACTTGTTATCGCAATGTGACATATGATGTTGGATGATATATTTTGATAATGTACAGTGATTATTGAATGTTTAGTGTCATCTTCATCAATTTGCCAATGCCAAGTAAGGGTGCATGAAAGATTTCATGAAATTCTTCTGAAATTCTTAAGAAATCTGAAAATGTTCAATCAAATTGGACTTAGTTTTTTTCACTCAAATTCCCTTGTGTACATGAGCACAAGCTAATTGGTTTGAAACAGGGAATAAGTGATTGCATTTTCTATAAACATTGATTGAGTGATGCCAAACTTAAAAATCCAATTGCCTGAAAATGATTTATTTTGTCCATGAAGAGCAATTAGGGAATTTTTAGATGTAAATTTGTGACAGAATATGAGAAATTGATGATCCACTTTTATTATTAGGGAAAAATCAAGGACTTTATGACTTTAAAATCATCATATTCCTTTCATAGCCATAAGATTTTCATGCATTTTGGGAATGATTTGAAATGCACTAAGTGTACAGGCCTTAACAAGGGAAATGGCAGCTATTTACTTGTTATCGCAATGTGACATATGATGTTGGATGAAATATTTTGATAATGTACAGGGATTATTGAATGTTTAGTGTCATCTTCATCACTTTGCCAATGCCAAGTAAGGGTGCATGAAAGATTTCATGAAATTCTTCTGAAATTCTTAAGAAATCTGAAAATGTTCAATCAAATTGGACTTAGTTTTTTTTCACTCAAATTCCCTTGTGTACATGAGCACAAGCTAATTGGTTTGAAACAGGGAATAAGTGATTGCATTTTCTATGTACATTGATTGAGTGTTGCCAAACTTAAAAATCCAATTGCCTGAAAATGATTTATTTTGTCCATGAAGAGCAATAAGGGAATTTTTAGATGTAAATTTGTGACAGAATATGAGAAATTGATGATCCACTTTTATTATTAGGGAAAAATCAGGGACTTTATGACTTTAAAATCATCATATTCCTTTCATAGCCATAAGATTTTCATGCATTTTGGGAATGATTTGAAATGCACTAAGTGTACAGGCCTTAACAAGGGAAATGGCAGCTATTTACTTGTTATCGCAATGTGACATATGATGTTGGATGATATATTTTGATAATGTACAGTGATTATTGAATGTTTAGTGTCATCTTCATCACTTTGCCAATGCCAAGTAAGGGTGCATGAAAGATTTCATGAAATTCTTCTGAAATTCTTAAGAAATCTGAAAATGTTCAATCAAATTGGACTTAGTTTTTTTTCACTCAAATTCCCTTGTGTAAATGAGCACAAGCTAATTGGTTTGAAACAGGGAATAAATGATTGCATTTTCTATAAACATTGATTGAGTGATGCCAAACTTAAAAATCCAATTGCCTGAAAATGATTTATTTTGTCCATGAAGAGCAATAAGGGAATTTTTAGATGTAAATTTGTGACAGAATATGAGAAATTGATGATCCACTTTTATTATTGAGGAAAAATCAGGGACTTTATGACTTGAAAATCATCATATTCCTTTCATAGCCATAAGATTTTCATGCATTTTGGGAATGATTTGAAATGCACTAAGTGTACAGGCCTTAACAAGGGAAATGGCAGCTATTTACTTGTTATCGCAATGTGACATATGATGTTGGATGATATATTTTGATAATGTACAGGGATTATTGAATGTTTAGTGTCATCTTCATCACTTTGCCAATGCCAAGTAAGGGTGCATGAAAGATTTCATGAAATTCTTCTGAAATTCTTAAGAAATCTGAAAATGTTCAATCAAATTGGACTTAGTTTTTTTCACTCAAATTCCCTTGTGTAAATGAGCACAAGCTAATTGGTTTGAAACAGGGAATAAGTGATTGCATTTTCTATGTACATTGATTGAGTGTTGCCAAACTTAAAAATCCAATTGCCTGAAAATGATTTATTTTGTCCATGAAGAGCAATAAGGGAATTTTTAGATGTAAATTTGTGACAGAATATGAGAAATTGATGATCCACTTTTATTATTAGGGAAAAATCAGGGACTTTATGACTTTAAAATCATCATATTCCTTTCATAGCCATAAGATTTTCATGCATTTTGGGAATGATTTGAAATGCACTAAGTGTACAGGCCTTAACAAGGGAAATGGCAGCTATTTACTTGTTATCGCAATGTGACATATGATGTTGGATGATATATTTTGATAATGTACAGTGATTATTGAATGTTTAGTGCCATCTTCATCAATTTGCCAATGCCAAGTAAGGGTGCATGAAAGATTTCATGAAATTCTTCTGAAATTCTTAAGAAATCTGAAAATGTTCAATCAAATTGGACTTAGTTTTTTTCACTCAAATTCCCTTGTGTAAATGAGCACAAGCTAATTGGTTTGAAACAGGGAATAAGTGATTGCATTTTCTATGTACATTGATTGAGTGTTGCCAAACTTAAAAATCCAATTGCCTGAAAATGATTTATTTTGTCCATGAAGAGCAATAAGGGAATTTTTAGATGTAAATTTGTGACAGAATATGAGAAATTGATGATCCACTTTTATTATTAGGGGAAAATCAGGGACTTTATGACTTTAAAATCATCATATTCATTTCATAGCCATAAGATTTTCATGCATTTTGGGAATGATTTGAAATGCACTAAGTGTACAGGCCTTAACAAGGGAAATGGCAGCTATTTACTTGTTATCGCAATGTGACATATGATGTTGGATGATATATTTTGATAATGTACAGGGATTATTGAATGTTTAGTGTCATCTTCATCACTTTGCCAATGCCAAGTAAGGGTGCATGAAAGATTTCATGAAATTCTTCTGAAATTCTTAAGAAATCTGAAAATGTTCAATCAAATTGGACTTAGTTTTTTTCACTCAAATTCCCTTGTGTACATGAGCACAAGCTAATTGGTTTGAAACAGGGAATAAGTGATTGCATTTTCTATAAACATTGATTGAGTGATGCCAAACTTAAAAATCCAATTGCCTGAAAATGATTTATTTTGTCCATGAAGAGCAATTAGGGAATTTTTAGATGTAAATTTGTGACAGAATATGAGAAATTGATGATCCACTTTTATTATTAGGGAAAAATCAAGGACTTTATGACTTGAAAATCATCATATTCCTTTCATAGCCATAAGATTTTCATGCATTTTGGGAATGATTTGAAATGCACTAAGTGTACAGGCCTTAACAAGGGAAATGGCAGCTATTTACTTGTTATCGCAATGTGACATATGATGTTGGATGATATATTTTGATAATGTACAGGGATTATTGAATGTTTAGTGTCATCTTCATCACTTTGCCAATGCCAAGTAAGGGTGCATGAAAGATTTCATGAAATTCTTCTGAAATTCTTAAGAAATCTGAAAATGTTCAATCAAATTGGACTTAGTTTTTTTTCACTCAAATTCCCTTGTGTACATGAGCACAAGCTAATTGGTTTGAAACAGGGAATAAGTGATTGCATTTTCTATGTACATTGATTGAGTGTTGCCAAACTTAAAAATCCAATTGCCTGAAAATGATTTACTTTGTCCATGAAGAGCAATAAGGGAATTTTTAGATGTAAATTTGTGACAGAATATGAGAAATTGATGATCCACTTTTATTATTAGGGAAAAATCAGGGACTTTATGACTTTAAAATCATCATATTCCTTTCATAGCCATAAGATTTTCATGCATTTTGGGAATGATTTGAAATGCACTAAGTGTACAGGCCTTAACAAGGGAAATGGCAGCTTTTTACTTGTTATCGCAATGTGACATATGATGTTGGATGATATATTTTGATAATGTACAGGGATTATTGAATGTTTAGTGTCATCTTCATCACTTTGCCAATGCCAAGTAAGGGTGCATGAAAGATTTCATGAAATTCTTCTGAAATTCTTAAGAAATCTGAAAATGTTCAATCAAATTGGACTTAGTTTTTTTTCACTCAAATTCCCTTGTGTAAATGAGCACAAGCTAATTGGTTTGAAACAGGGAATAAGTGATTGCATTTTCTATGTACATTGATTGAGTGTTGCCAAACTTAAAAATCCAATTGCCTGAAAATGATTTATTTTGTCCATGAAGAGCAATAAGGGAATTTTTAGATGTAAATTTGTGACAGAATATGAGAAATTGATGATCCACTTTTATTATTAGGGAAAAATCAGGGACTTTATGACTTGAAAATCATCATATTCCTTTCATAGCCATAAGATTTTCATGCATTTTGGGAATGATTTGAAATGCACTAAGTGTACAGGCCTTAACAAGGGAAATGGCAGCTATTTACTTGTTATCGCAATGTGACATATGATGTTGGATGATATATTTTGATAATGTACAGTGATTATTGAATGTTTAGTGCCATCTTCATCAATTTGCCAATGCCAAGTAAGGGTGCATGAAAGATTTCATGAAATTCTTCTGAAATTCTTAAGAAATCTGAAAATGTTCAATCAAATTGGACTTAGTTTTTTTCACTCAAATTCCCTTGTGTACATGAGCACAAGCTAATTGGTTTGAAACAGGGAATAAGTGATTGCATTTTCTATGTACATTGATTGAGTGTTGCCAAACTTAAAAATCCAATTGCCTGAAAATGATTTATTTTGTCCATGAAGAGCAATAAGGGAATTTTTAGATGTAAATTTGTGACAGAATATGAGAAATTGATGATCCACTTTTATTATTAGGGAAAAATCAGGGACTTTATGACTTTAACATCATCATATTCATTTCATAGCCATAAGATTTTCATGCATTTTGGGAATGATTTGAAATGCACTAAGTGTACAGGCCTTAACAAGGGAAATGGCAGCTATTTACTTGTTATCGCAATGTGACATATGATGTTGGATGATATATTTTGATAATGTACAGTGATTATTGAATGTTTAGTGCCATCTTCATCAATTTGCCAATGCCAAGTAAGGGTGCATGAAAGATTTCATGAAATTCTTCTGAAATTCTTAAGAAATCTGAAAATGTTCAATCAAATTGGACTTAGTTTTTTTCACTCAAATTCCCTTGTGTACATGAGCACAAGCTAATTGGTTTGAAACAGGGAATAAGTGATTGCATTTTCTATAAACATTGATTGAGTGATGCCAAACTTAAAAATCCAATTGCCTGAAAATGATTTATTTTGTCCATGAAGAGCAATAAGGGAATTTTTAGATGTAAATTTGTGACAGAATATGAGAAATTGATGATCCACTTTTATTATTAGGGAAAAATCAAGGACTTTATGACTTTAAAATCATCATATTCCTTTCATAGCCATAAGATTTTCATGCATTTTGGGAATGATTTGAAATGCACTAAGTGTACAGGCCTTAACAAGGGAAATGGCAGCTATTTACTTGTTATCGCAATGTGACATATGATGTTGGATGATATATTTTGATAATGTACAGGGATTATTGAATGTTTAGTGTCATCTTCATCACTTTGCCAATGCCAAGTAAGGGTGCATGAAAGATTTCATGAAATTCTTCTGAAATTCTTAAGAAATCTGAAAATGTTCAATCAAATTGGACTTAGTTTTTTTCACTCAAATTCCCTTGTGTAAATGAGCACAAGCTAATTGGTTTGAAACAGGGAATAAGTGATTGCATTTTCTATGTACATTGATTGAGTGTTGCCAAACTTAAAAATCCAATTGCCTGAAAATGATTTACTTTGTCCATGAAGAGCAATAAGGGAATTTTTAGATGTAAATTTGTGACAGAATATGAGAAATTGATGATCCACTTTTATTATTAGGGAAAAATCAGGGACTTTATGACTTTAAAATCATCATATTCATTTCATAGCCATAAGATTTTCATGCATTTTGGGAATGATTTGAAATGCACTAAGTGTACAGGCCTTAACAAGGGAAATGGCAGCTATTTACTTGTTATCGCAATGTGACATATGATGTTGGATGATATATTTTGATAATGTACAGTGATTATTGAATGTTTAGTGCCATCTTCATCAATTTGCCAATGCCAAGTAAGGGTGCATGAAAGATTTCATGAAATTCTTCTGAAATTCTTAAGAAATCTGAAAATGTTCAATCAAATTGGACTTAGTTTTTTTCACTCAAATTCCCTTGTGTAAATGAGCACAAGCTAATTGGTTTGAAACAGGGAATAAGTGATTGCATTTTCTATGTACATTGATTGAGTGTTGCCAAACTTAAAAATCCAATTGCCTGAAAATGATTTATTTTGTCCATGAAGAGCAATAAGGGAATTTTTAGATGTAAATTTGTGACAGAATATGAGAAATTGATGATCCACTTTTATTATTAGGGAAAAATCAAGGACTTTATGACTTTAAAATCATCATATTCATTTCATAGCCATAAGATTTTCATGCATTTTGGGAATGATTTGAAATGCACTAAGTGTACAGGCCTTAACAAGGGAAATGGCAGCTATTTACTTGTTATCGCAATGTGACATATGATGTTGGATGATATATTTTGATAATGTACAGTGATTATTGAATGTTTAGTGCCATCTTCATCAATTTGCCAATGCCAAGTAAGGGTGCATGAAAGATTTCATGAAATTCTTCTGAAATTCTTAAGAAATCTGAAAATGTTCAATCAAATTGGACTTAGTTTTTTTCACTCAAATTCCCTTGTGTACATGAGCACAAGCTAATTGGTTTGAAACAGGGAATAAGTGATTGCATTTTCTATAAACATTGATTGAGTGATGCCAAACTTAAAAATCCAATTGCCTGAAAATGATTTATTTTGTCCATGAAGAGCAATTAGGGAATTTTTAGATGTAAATTTGTGACAGAATATGAGAAATTGATGATCCACTTTTATTATTAGGGAAAAATCAAGGACTTTATGACTTTAAAATCATCATATTCATTTCATAGCCATAAGATTTTCATGCATTTTGGGAATGATTTGAAATGCACTAAGTGTACAGGCCTTAACAAGGGAAATGGCAGCTATTTACTTGTTATCGCAATGTGACATATGATGTTGGATGATATATTTTGATAATGTACAGTGATTATTGAATGTTTAGTGCCATCTTCATCAATTTGCCAATGCCAAGTAAGGGTGCATGAAAGATTTCATGAAATTCTTCTGAAATTCTTAAGAAATCTGAAAATGTTCAATCAAATTGGACTTAGTTTTTTTCACTCAAATTCCCTTGTGTACATGAGCACAAGCTAATTGGTTTGAAACAGGGAATAAGTGATTGCATTTTCTATGTACATTGATTGAGTGTTGCCAAACTTAAAAATCCAATTGCCTGAAAATGATTTATTTTGTCCATGAAGAGCAATAAGGGAATTTTTAGATGTAAATTTGTGACAGAATATGAGAAATTGATGATCCACTTTTATTATTAGGGAAAAATCAGGGACTTTATGACTTTAAAATCATCATATTCATTTCATAGCCATAAGATTTTCATGCATTTTGGGAATGATTTGAAATGCACTAAGTGTACAGGCCTTAACAAGGGAAATGGCAGCTATTTACTTGTTATCGCAATGTGACATATGATGTTGGATGATATATTTTGATAATGTACAGTGATTATTGAATGTTTAGTGCCATCTTCATCAATTTGCCAATGCCAAGTAAGGGTGCATGAAAGATTTCATGAAATTCTTCTGAAATTCTTAAGAAATCTGAAAATGTTCAATCAAATTGGACTTAGTTTTTTTCACTCAAATTCCCTTGTGTACATGAGCACAAGCTAATTGGTTTGAAACAGGGAATAAGTGATTGCATTTTCTATAAACATTGATTGAGTGATGCCAAACTTAAAAATCCAATTGCCTGAAAATGATTTATTTTGTCCATGAAGAGCAATAAGGGAATTTTTAGATGTAAATTTGTGACAGAATATGAGAAATTGATGATCCACTTTTATTATTAGGGAAAAATCAAGGACTTTATGACTTTAAAATCATCATATTCCTTTCATAGCCATAAGATTTTCATGCATTTTGGGAATGATTTGAAATGCACTAAGTGTACAGGCCTTAACAAGGGAAATGGCAGCTATTTACTTGTTATCGCAATGTGACATATGATGTTGGATGATATATTTTGATAATGTACAGGGATTATTTAATGTTTAGTGTCATCTTCATCACTTTGCCAATGCCAAGTAAGGGTGCATGAAAGATTTCATGAAATACTTCTGAAATTCTTAAGAAATCTGAAAATGTTCAATCAAATTGGACTTAGTTTTTTTCACTCAAATTCCCTTGTGTAAATGAGCACAAGCTAATTGGTTTGAAACAGGGAATAAGTGATTGCATTTTCTATGTACATTGATTGAGTGTTGCCAAACTTAAAAATCCAATTGCCTGAAAATGATTTATTTTGTCCATGAAGAGCAATAAGGGAATTTTTAGATGTAAATTTGTGACAGAATATGAGAAATTGATGATCCACTTTTATTATTAGGGAAAAATCAAGGACTTTATGACTTTAAAATCATCATATTCATTTCATAGCCATAAGATTTTCATGCATTTTGGGGATGATTTGAAATGCACTAAGTTTACAGGCCTTAACAAGGGAAATTGCACCTAATTACTTGTTATCGCAATGTGACATATGATGTTGGATGATATATTTTGATAATGTACAGGGATTATTGAATGCTCAGTGCCATCTTCATCACTTTGCCAATGCCAAGTAAGGGTGCATGAAAGATTTCATGAAATTCTTCTGAAATTCTTAAGAAATCTCAAAATGTTCAATCAAATTGGATTGATTGATTGATTGATTGTATGTTGTTTTACGTCCCATTCAAGAATTTTTCACTCATTTAGAGACGTCACCATATACCGGTGAAGGGCTTCAAATTTTGACCTTTGCTCGGCACTCAGGGCCATTGAACAGTGAGGGATCTTTATCATGCCAACGCCTGCCGTGACACGGGGCCTCGGTTTTTAAGGTCTCATCCGAAGGACCCGCAACTTTCACTTCAAAGTGCCGAGCGCATGGCGAAGGAACAGTTGCTACCCATTTTTTATCGACTTAGGTCAGTCGCGGCCGAGATTCGAACTCACGACCTCCCGATCACGAAGCGAGCGCTCTACCGACTGAGCTACCGTGAACGGTCAATCAAATTGGACCTAGTTTTTTTTTTCACTCAGATTCCCTTGTGTACATTAGCACAAGCTAATTGGTTTGAAACAGGGAATAAGTGATTGCATTTTCTATGTACATTGATTGAGTGATGCCAAACTTAAAAATCTAATTGCCTGAAAATGATTTATTTTGTCCATGAAGAGCAATTGGGAATTTTTAGATGTAAATTTGTGACAGAATATGAGAAAATTATGATCCACTTTTATTATTAGGGAAAAATCAGGGACTTTAAAGATTTTAACAAACCTTTGTACACGTAGTTTTCGTATGAATGCTACATGTAACAGTAAAAATATTTTTGAACAGAAAAAATTAAACTCCAATTAATATAATTCATAGCCATGTTCCGTAAAGAAATATAACAACTGACAATATGCATAACATTCTTGGTACTATAAGTGTGATGTTGTTTGGCAGATCTAGGGTGTTTAGCCCTATTGGGTATCCAATGGAATTCTTGCGTCAGTTTTAAAAGACAGACCTTTTACTAAAAAAGTTTTCAGGTTTAAAATTGCAATGATCAGTTTATTTCATATATATTGTAGATTCTGCATGTAGATAGCGTTCATACTAATAGCGATAGAAATACACACCTGTTAGCCTGTTTTTATATACCTATGAAGGAGAATTTATTTAAAAAAATCTATATGAGAAGAGGAAAACGTTTGCTGTGGCCTTCAATTCGATTTCAGATGTCGATGATTTACTCGAAATTGACATTATGTATGTTTTCCCAGAATATCCTGAAATCGTGAAATCGTGAAATCGAGCATGCGCATTCCTGCCAAAAAAGACTAAGGTAGTTGCTAGCGCAGTAGACCACTAGCATTCAGATATACCGACGATGTTTTATCATTTTATCAATTGACAAGAGTTATTTTCATTCATGTATCTATTCAATATATCCCAGTAAACTTGAAATATAGGCGTCGGAACCGGGGGAAGGGGGGCATAAGATAGACATGGTATAGGCATTGAAAATTGGGGCTTAGTCTCCAAACTTTTTTTTTTTTGTTTGTTTAGCCCCCCTTTCAATATCCCCCCCCCCCATTTTCAATTTGCTTCCGACGCCTATGTGAGAAAAAGACACCATAGAGTCTGCCACATCTGTTTCATATTAAGATGTGTTAACAACTAATTTCTATGACGAAAGAGATGACTTCAGCTTTTCCATCGTCAACTTTATTTATGTAGTAATATTCTACTATCTCCTTCTTATGGTGTTTATGTCTCCCAACTTACTCATCACTCAAAGCTTGTTCTGAGTACGATCAAATCTTAAAGCGGGGCATGCTACTTACTGATAAGTTGATGTTACAGGGTTTCAACAATCACGTTTAAAGTCGGCATTTCGTAAATTCTATGAACATTATAATGATCTTGTTAGCAAACCTATCAAAATTGGGTCGTATTTTGGCTGACATGTTTCAATTTTTTCAAACCAATTGCTAGACGTTTGTTTTTATACTGAATTTGACTACTGATAGTTCCGTCTACCTTATCTATACTCATAGCGGGTGTGACCGGTCTACTGCTGGTGTAACCGGCGTGACCTACATCATAAAATGTACAATATGTATATATTTGCATATAAGTTACTAATATAGCAGCCTCGGATATAAATTTTGTGCAAGAACAACTATGTTTGTTCAAAAACCAATTTTGTACCCAACGGTCCTTAAAAACATCGTTTTTCATATACTTTTAAAATATTTTTTTCACGTAAGTTCAAATTCAGTTGTTATTCTTTTGTAATGATGATGGTGCTCTAAAATATTTCTTTAGGACTTAAATGTTGTTGTTTGAGTATTTTCAACACATCTATGATTTAATAAACCGGGTTGAAATTATCGGAAAGATTAAATTGCTGAACGTATGCTAATGGACATTTCCGCAAATTTTGAACCAAAATCATTTCTACTTTTACTCAAAAGTTTTATTAGGATAAAAAATGTATACCACGCCAATATATCTTGCATTTCAACGAAAATAAGTTGCATGTCGACATGATTATCTTGCATGTCAGCGTAGATAAATTGCATGTCAACATAAATGAGTTGCATGTTGACATACTAGTATATATGTTGCATGTTAACATATTTATTTCGCATATTAACATAAATTTGATATTTACATAAATAAGTTGCATCTAGCATGTTGGAAGTCACATGTGGTCGATATGTGAATATTTCATTTCGGAAATTTTCCAAATTTTTAGTTGATAATATTAATGTTGCATGTTGACATATTTATATTGCATGTTGACATATTTATGTTACATGTTGACATCATTATCTTGCATGTTGACATAATCTATAAAAAAATAACTTGCTAATAGGGGGCAGAAATATGCTACCATAGAAACAATGTTTATTTTATAAGAATTCATTTTCAGCAGAGTAATGGCTTGATTATCTTGAAAACTTATCTATATTTTGCATAGGTGTTATCTACGTTTATATATCATATTATCTTTTTAAAAAGTGCAACTGTTTTCGTCTGGAGGTTGTGAAGCATATACATGTCCTTTTCAAGTTCATTTATTGCGAATTATTATGTGCAAGGTACTTCGTTATAAAAGAGGCCGAATAAGTATACGCTTATCAATACTATTTTCCCCTCAATCCACTTTATTAATATTAAATAAAAAAGGGTGTTTTAATAAATTACCAATCCGAAATGATGTAAAGAAAGCGTTGAAAAAACGAAGTTTTTTTCTCCCTCTATTTCATATTTATAATAACTCGGAATTTTGGAATGAATTGATAATGCTGAAAAATTTTACAACGTCAGAAGCGAATGCTCCATCAATCTCTACATTCGCTGCTGTTTTACTAATAACTTTGGATGCAATAAATAGTGCTATGCAATTTCTCGTACTTGTAATCTGACTTACGGATGCTCGGTTGGCTTCGTGACAAAGTGAACAGTGTATGTGGTGGTGGTGGGGGGGGGGGGGGTAGGTAGGGGGGATTGTGGGGAGGGTGAAGGTTCAATCAAATACATGTAAATGTGTTTCACCAAGGAAAAAAATATTTGAAAAGCAAAAACGGGGGGTGGGGGTGGGGGTATTTAACAACTTCACAACGAACATTTTCTAGATGTTGCTAGAGAGGGGCACAGTTGGGGATATATGACTCCCAGCTTAGCGATGAAGGTCTTTGACAAGAAAAATAAGCCATTTCATAAACAGCCTACATGTTAAAGACTTGGTTACTTTTTGACCGAAAAATGTAAAGATACTTTGTCGCTATTTCAAAGGTGACCCCCCCCCCCCCCCGGAGTACACCTTTACCTTATCAGTCTGTAGTCAAAATAAATAATGATCGAAAACTAGTTCATAAAGATTAACACTCTTTTCTCTATATAGACCAAAAAACTGTTGTATATTAAAACGGTGACGTTCTTTGAGGAAAATCGTCTTTTTCACAATTACATTTTCATCAGATTATAGATGTAGCCAATATCGACGATTTTTCTTTTTTGTTTAATTAAAAATATATATTACTCTACGTTTTAAGTAGATATTATCATATATTTTATTATCATTTTATCTTTAGCTGTTTGAAACCCTCGTTTGAGAGCCGACTGGATCACTTTTTTTTTTTTCGTGACCTTATCACAGGATTTCCCAACGCCCTGAAAAAAAAAGCACATGCGTTCTCTTTTCGCTTTGCGAAGTCAACAAGAGACCACGCTCACCAGAGAGTTATCTTGATATTTGGAATATTCTTATTTTTCTTACTTTTAGTTTGAATTTAATAAGTTCATATTTTGTTTCTTTTCTGTTTAAATTGTGTTTACTTTGTTAGCTTTGTCGTTTTATACAGTTATACCCTTTATATATATCTTGTGTTTGCGCTCTTTTTTTTTTCTTTGGATTTTACAGTGATTATTCAATCCGGGAACGGAGTCAAGAAGGTAATCTCTCTCTCTCTCTCTCTCTCTCTCTCTCTCTGATATCAGTGTTCACATGTGTTGTATTAAATAATCCCGATATATCAAAACTCATTGTTTTTAGTTCTGTAACGTTTGTAGTAGTATGATCAAGAGATATATAATCGGGTATATACAATGCTAATGGTTAAATACTGACTGAACATAATGTTCTAATGCGTTTTGTATGCCCTTTCCACAACGCTAAATACTGATATTCTTAAATTTTGGAATTGCGATATCCTATATACAACATGTTTTTTTTTTTAAATGATGAATAATTTTTCTTTCACTGAAAACAATCAAATTGAAGGTAAAACAAAAAAATATGGACTGATATATCAGTGTTAGTAGCAATAATCTTTTTTGTGCATATCAATACCATGTTTATGACATATTCTTTTTCCAAAGTTAGCTATTAGTTCCCGAGGAACAGTCGAGGAAAGATTTGTTGTCTGTTTGTCTTTGTTTTTGTTAATTTTGCATAAGAAATATCAAAAATTTTGTTAAGAATAGTAAGTACAAACTTCATTTGCTGAATGGTTTTGAAATAATGGAAATTAAAATATAGAAATGTTTATCAGAATCTAAAAGTACTTTTAATTCTTCATGTACTTCATGGAATTTATCGTGTGATGTCGCTTGTAAATCCATAACTCCTGTCTTTTTTAGATGGCAGGAACCAGAGAACTTAGAAGCAGTCGGAGGAATGAAAGAGTGAGTAACCTATGGAATGTATCAAATGACTTTGACTTTGCTTCAAAGAATATGAGGAAACAAAGTGCAACGTTTTACTCCAGGCAATACCCTTCGATGTCGCTAAGGAGGAGGCCCTGAGGTACATTACCCTTGGGAAAGATAAGCCGGGTTGCTCAGTTAAACAAGTGGATCATTTGATAGGTGAGTACACACACACACACACGCACAGAGAGAGAGAGAGAGAGAGAGAGAGAGAGAGAGTTAGTTAAATTAAACTGATTGCATTTGAAATAAAATTTAATTACGAGTATATAAATTATTCCCTAGTCCTCTACAGCAGGTTCTGATTTTCAGAAGCCTTATTGGCCTTCGCAGAATTAAAGCGGGAGTTCTTGTCTTTTTTTCTCTCCTTATAATTAAGGTCTTTCATCAGAGGATGTTTGTTGTTGCATGTTGATGTATATTGTCTCTTTTCCCTTTGATCGGCGGGGTCTTTTGCTTTAATTCAGTTATTTTTTCTACTTTTGTTGTAATAGGAATGTGGCTGGCTGACTTTTGACCAAATGTTGCTAAAATTGTGACACTCAAATTCGAGGAATGATTTCATGAGTCTATACATGCTTGTATATTTCATTTCTCTCACATGATAAAAAGCAGGAAGTTATTGCTCAAATATTACACCAGCATCCAACAATGTCGCCTTTTTCTTACAAATTTTTGTTTATGCTTGATGATTTTTTTTAAATGTTCCTTAAATGTGTAGCTCCTTACCGGCCAAATCAAAAGTAGAAATTGTTGATTAAAAAATTTTCCGCAGAAAAATTGAAAACTTAGTCTATTAATAATGGAGGTCGAGGTGTAACTCTTTGTTTTGCCTGATCAGGACTTTTAAAAAAAATCAATCTTGAACAATATTTCTTGTATACAATGTAGCAGTAAATAAGGTTTTTCAAAGTTTACAATAAAGTTACAGATATCCTTAGAACTGTTTTAAAACATTGTGATTTCATTCAACACTTCATTAGACTTGCCACCTGCATCCATCTCTCAATCTCTCAGACTCTGATATTGTTTAATTAAGCAGCATGACGACCTGAAAATAATGTCTATATAGTACGTGTAATTATGAGTAAGTTACAATCTTAAATTATGTTGTTATGTTCAATCTATAACAATTCATGCGGAAAAATTCTCACATACTACAAATTGTCTGGATATGCAAATATTCAAATCGTATTTGCTATAATAAATAATGTAAACATGTATCTATGCTTTTATCATAAGAAGGAGATGCAGTGGCGGATCCAGATATTTCAAACGAGGGGTAAAGGGTGGGGAGGGGGAGCAGGGGAGAAGTTTTCGGAGGATGAGCGCTGAATTCTGACAAAATAAGACGATCTGATACACTGATATATTTATACAAGCATTTAGCATTTTTAAATAAATATGCACGACTGCACTCGCAATTCGGTTCTTGATTATTCCATGCAAGTCATTGTGATCAAGTAGTGCCGTGCAGCGATCTGACTAATTTGAGCGTGCATGTATATTGTTAACACCTTCAGATTTTTTTTATTTTTAGGCAATTCTTTTAATGTATAAACGTTTCATGCGATCAAATCAGTTTGTTTTTATTCCCTTTTTCATTTCACTTCAAATTAATCAAATTCAATTTATTTAGGCCTACATGTATATATAGCTAGAATGAAAAAAATTCAAAGAATACTTCAAAACACACAACAAACTTTATTTCATCATGGAGATGGAATCTATGAAGAATTACTATTTTTCTTTTTCCTTTTGAAGCATCGGTCTGCAATTTCTTTAAGTATATTTCATTATCTTGAATTTGTTTTAAAAAAAGCTTTGAAAAATTGCTTGGAATTTTTAGTGAAGTACTAACTGGAATACGCGTATTTAACTGAAACAAACTTTACCCAAAGTAACAAAGGTGAAGAAAAGAAAAAAGAGAAAAAACGGGCGCCATCGCATGATCCGCCTTTGAGAAAAAAAAAGACAAGCACTTTGGTTTCAAGCTGAAAAATCAACCATTTGGTTGGAAACCCGATCCTAACGAAAAGCAGCAAGCACAAGTTTTACACTCCTAAATCTAACCTGTCAACTTCAGCGACGAATAGAGGCCTATCCACGGGGAATAAAATTTAAAATCACGTTAGGAATGCGAGCATGTCTGAATTTTTTTCCACTCCGGTTTATTCTTATGTGACCTAATAAGAGTACATATATTCGTCTCTGTTTAATGTCATTCGATCAGTCAAGTATTGAAATTTTGATTAAGTAGATACATGTTAGCATTCATATTGACCGAGGCTGAAACTGAAGAATTTATATATAGATATACAGAAAACATTTATATGTAGCCTGTAAACCAATTTTTGTTCAATTATTTCCGAACTAAAGCTGTATATATTCAGAAGATCCTGCCTACATAATATTGTTTTGTATATTCTAAAATATTAAAACAAAAATGAATTTACAAAATGTGAATCTTTATAAGTGCTTCTGCTTTCTGTAGGAATTTCAAGATTTCACTTAATCCAGTTACATTTCTATTCTCTCAAGCAAAAAAGCGTAAATCTTCCCTTTTCAATAATTAATAAATGTGCACTTAGTCTAAAATTTGCAATCAAATTAATGTACTTGGCTTTAATTAGTTTCACTGAGTAGTATTGCGAACAAAAATAAATATATAAATAAAAAAAAATTAAAAAAAATTACAATATAAAGATTTTTTTTAGTGATTTTTCTCTGTACTGTGACTATGACTTATTATCCTTGCATCCAGCTTTAAAAAAAAAAAAAAAAAAATTAATTACATTTTTTATACTTGTACCGTGTCAACCTCGGATGACTAATGTATGAAATACGTTGCGCTTTATAATATGCGCGAACGGACGAATATGAGTATCAATGAAGCTTTGAATGAAAATGAACATGCATTGAGTAAATTAAAATATAATATAATTTACATGATTCTGTGTAGGTTGTAAGAATAAGGGAACTTAGCTCTGAAATGGCCAACCACGGTGTGTGACAGATAATTCAATGCAGAACAAAAAAAAAAAAAAAAAAGAACAACAACAAAAACAACTCTTTAAAATAATCTCTGCGAGTGAAAGTAGTAGTTATGCTTCAAAACGTCCTCTTATTTTTCATTCGGGAAACTACGAATCCATACAAAATTAAGGCATATATAACTGCATAACTCAATCAAGATTTGTACAAACGTACGTGATATCATTGACAATCATCATTCGCTTTTGTTTGCAAAAAAATATCTTAATGCTAGAAATAGTCTTTTCGAATATCTTTTTAGATTTAATCTAAATATCATACAGGTGCATGTACACATTCTACTCTGGGAATAATGAAAAATTGAAAACCTATCACTAGAGCTGAACAATGGTATTATTGCCTCCGTTTACAGACTTATTATTGAATAGCTGCGTATTTAAAAAAAAGTTTATTTGTACATGTATATGTTCAGGAAATTATTTTGCACGACAACTGCATGTATATATGTGTTACATGAAAGGAGAGAAACTCATAAGTTTAGAACGTGTTTCCGATCCTACTGATTATTTGTCAATAAAATATGTTTAAAGCAAAACAAATGCCTGAAAGTGATTAGGGCTTGTGTTGCATGTGTTGGTGGTTGTCTGTAGAACTAAGTAGAGGCTTTGAACTAAGTAAAGGCTTTGGTTTATAGCAACAAAGTTGTGTGTAACTTTATATAGCATTGTTTAGGCGCGGATCCAGGATTTTTTTAAAAAAAGGGGGGGGGTGTCCTTCAAAGTTTAAAAAAATCCAGCTTTAAAAATTCCCTGACAAAACCTAAACTTCTCTCCAAAACGTGAAAAACCTATTTCCTGAGGAAGGGGGGGGGGGGATTTTTCTACTTCTTAATTATCATACGTATGGTTCTTCCTACTAACTTTTCAGCGTTTCAGGTTTTTAGGGAGATTCTAAGACCATTTTTTAGATATTTTGGTATGTACATTTAGTAACTCTACAAATTCCAGGGGTCCGGAGCCCCCTCCCCGACCCACTCTAGATCCGAGCATGATATTGACAATTTACATTATGTTTAATTCCGTGTTCTATAATGACGATAAATTTAGATGTTGCAAATTTTCGGGCTTACTAATTTATTTCATGTGATCGCAGCAGTAACGGAAAAATATTCCATTGATTTATCAATTTATACGTGTAACCATTTTTTTCTAATGATTAATTGAATTGTCATAGTAAAAAGATCTTTCTCCTTCTATTCAGTATTTCTGTTCGTTTGAATTTCATTGTGAATGCATTACATTCTTTTGAAATAATATATAATGGCTTCATTTTGATGGATTGGGTCGTGTGAAATGCATGAAACTGCAAACCCTTTAACTTTTACATGACCTTTAACCTTGAACCAAGGGTCAGAAGTAAAATTCAAGACACGTATCTAGATTCACTTTTTGGTCATTGTCTCAGTTTTCTGCACAAAAAAAACAAAACAAAACAAAAAACAAAACAAAACAAAAAAAAAAAAAAAAAACAAAACAAAACAAAAAAAAAAAAAAAAAAAAAAAAAATGAAAAAAAAGTACTTTGGACTTTTAACCTCAAGAACACAATCTAGCTTAGGGACTAAAACAGCATGCATTTTTTTTTTTTAATACATGGTGGTACATGGTGGATTTTTTTTTATTTGCTATTTTTTTTTCACGATTAAAAAATTAGACTCCTCTATGCAATGCGTCAAACAGTTTCAAAATCAACCAGCCTCCCTCTCTCCAAAAAAAAAAAAAAAATCCAAACAAAAAATTTAAGGAAAAAAAACCTAAACCTATATAATACATGTGGAAGAAAGGGAAAGGATCAAATCAAGAAGACATAATAGGCATTCCACACACTCTCTCTCTATCATACGGACTTCAACAGTTTTTTAAAATATCTACATGGGGGATGGGGTCAAAGATATTTTTTGCCACTTTACATTTACTTAACTCTGAAATTTCCTAGTGGGAGGACCTGTAACCCCCCCCCCCCCCCCTCCTCCGAACATAGGCCTGCTAACGATCATGTTTTATAGACTTCTTTATATAGCATGAATAGTTAAGGGCGTACAACACACCCACCACCAAAAAATCCCTGTCGTTTAATTTTCGCTATTTTTGTATATTTTGTACATATATACAATGCGTATGCACATTTTGGACAAAATCGTTCGAGTCGTATTTGGACAGGAAGTTCCAAAAGTTACCTCCCTTTGGTTGTTCACGCGGAGAATAAATTTTCAATCGGCTAGCTATAAAATCCTTGATTTTCAAAAAAGTCCAGCTAGTCTGGCTGTCAAATTTCATCGACTCATTCATTTAACCATTAACCACACAAATAAAGTATTTTTGTAGAGGTACACATCGCCAAAATATTTTTTGAAGAACTAAAACTGAAAAACTATGGTTCTTTTAAGCCTTGAAAAATGCGTATTTTTAAATTTTAATATTTTTTTACGAAAAATTTTGGGAAAAAATACTTTTTTCATGTAACTGGTTACAAAAGTAATCTTGATAATTTTTTCGTAACTTTTTTTAAACGAGCCCTTTTTGAATTTATAGCGAAAAATCCCCCCCTCCCCTTTCTCCTAAGTAACGTTTCTCAAGCGTCTTTCAGACGTGGGACAAAAACATTGTTAGATCTACAAATACACATGAAAAATTCCAAGCTAGAAAATATCTTTTGCTTAATAAAAATTATTTACATAATATATCAGAGTTCTTTAATCTTTTCAGTTCATTGAAATGCAGATGTATAGGCAATTTTTGTCGAAGCCCCCCCCCCCTTTTTTTGGACGCAGTCACTAGAGCTTTATGAAACATAAATTACCCTCGAGATATATATTTAATCTTTTAAATCCCTGAAGTACCAATTCATTAATTCATTTATGCAGATTTAAATTCTGACAACTATAATAAGAGTTTAAACTATCAAAGTTCTACTAGAATAAAAGTAAAACTTATTCTCTAAGGATTTTATGTCCACGTGTCCAATATGTAGTCCAATCACATGGCTGACATGCATTTAATTTTATACTTGCGTATGAATTCAACTTACATTGAATTTTAATCTTATTTTTCATGTATAAAACGTTTTGTTTTGATTCGAGGAAATGCGCACTGAAATTGTTGACAGTGGTATATCTAGATGGTCGGATAGGGCCAGTTTGTCGCATATAAGATATTCGTGAATTCGGGCCATTTCAGTAAATAATTCTGTTACATTTTCGGTACTTACTTGGTATATATTATAGTTTTCAGTTCCTGCGTTCATCAGAATTCATTGTGTCTTCATAACTGTTCGAAAAACAGGAGGAAATAACTCAACTTGGGGAGGGGCAAAATCTCCCACATTTTTAGAGTTGTTCCTCTTTGATCAGTTAACTTATGGAAACGGGTTGTAAAACTTTTTTTTTTTCTTAAAAGGAGAACAAAACAGTATTTATATGGCTAATTCTTAATTTGAAGATAGGCCCGTGATCTGGTAATGCGAATGTTACATAGCCAACTGTAACAACAGAAAGCAATGTATCATACATATAAAAAGATAAAGAATATTGTTGTGCTATAATATTGATCACGGATACGAGTTTCATATAAAATTAAAGAAATTTAAGACATAATCTTTATTTTCTTCCCTTTTTATGGAGGGAGGGAGGGGCGGGTTTAAATCAAAAGCGCAAATAATCAAGGATACGATTTCGTATTTCTAAAGAAACTACATCAAGCCCCTAATCCCATTTTCTTATAATTACGTCGGGATCGATTCGGTCGTCATTTTGACGCTTTATTATAAACGTCAAATTTGACGTCAAGTTAAACGTTAAATTGAAATCGCAAGAGTTATCTCCCCCAGTGTGTTGTACGTCTTTAAACATGGTTTATCATAAAATAGAATTTTGTCACTATGCAGGCAAAGCACAATTCTTTTGTATTTAAAATATAATCACTCCCTTGGTCTTCATCCCCCCATATTTCCTCAGAGGTAAGTGACGTCATAAAATACATGATTGTAACAAAGGTCTATATATAGATAGCCTTGGCAACCTTGGCGCGAGAAGAATGTTTTAGAACAGATATATGAGGGCTATGCAAAGTTAGAATGAAAAATTCCAGTAAAATCAAAATGTATTTTGTTCGATCGTTAATTTGACAGAGTTTATCAATCAATTATGTGTAATGTTGGCCACTTCCAAACGACGAAGAATCCACACTTGTCAAAAGTTATGTCCCTTGGCCGCAATATTGGGGGAGAACCCATTTTTAGAATGTTCTCAGAGCTTTGTAGTGTGCGTTCATGACCATGTCAGACATTAGAGGGCTTTCTGGTTTGTATTTTTGTCATTTGACAGAAAAAAATTCTTGTATTAAATTATTCCCTTGGATGGGCTGTTGCTAAAACGCGGAACGGAAAACGGAAAGGAAACGGAAAATCTTACATCAATTTGTAGATCTATGTTACTACAGGCCTATGTTAGGCTGCTTGGCACAGGTATAAATCATGCAGATAGGAATCAGTATTTTTTGATATAACAAGTCCATATCTTATTAACAATTATCAATAAAATGCGATTTGTTCATGATTTCATTTCTTCTCAGAACTTATATTAGGCCCATTATTATTGAGAGGGTACAAGTATATAGTAGCCATGTTTTCTATACTTATCTCTATGTAGGAACTGCTACCCCAAGACTATAAGAGGGGAATAATGATAATATATTATATTCTGCTCTTGTGACAGTCGGTTTCGGGGGAGGCTCAACCTGAGATTTCTATATCAGATGACCACAAAAGAAGACAAAGTTAACAATGATTGAAAATGATGTTTTATTTATTTAAAATGTATTAAATGATATGGGTATGGTGAAATGAAACCAATGAGTGAATGACATTGACTGGTACTTCCAGTGCTATAAAACAATGAAAAATATGTATGAAAAATGAGATGAATGAAATAATCTAATAAATCAAAAATGTTACTTTATTTACTTATTTATAAATCCTTGGTACTTTAATGTGTATGAATTTAGATCGGGATCGAAATGTAAATATTTATTAGACCACAATGGCGCCGAATGTGAAATGTTAATTTGGCCTTTTTTCAATTTTTAGGATCTAAGCTTTATAAGATGTATATGGTTTGTAAAAATTAAAAAAAAAAGGTACAAAGTGCTCAAAATACGGGAAGTGGATCTTACCCGTAGTAAGGCTGCAGAGCAGTGAACGCTAGGAGAGCAATCCACCGATATACTCGAAACACGGCCTTAATATATAGTGTGAATACACATAAGAAAAGGTCACCCAACCGTGAACTGTTAGAACACATATTACTGGACAAGATAACAGACTTTAAACCTATCAGATAACGTTTAAGATGTAAAGTTATGGAATGAAAGGCAATATGGACGACTAGTGTAAACAAAATGTGCCTAAAAGCATGAGGTTAGTAAACAGCTGACTTTAAGAATTGTATCCATGGACGAAGTGTCTAACTTAATTTGATATTTACTTATTTACTTAATGTAGAAATAAAATGATTATGAGGGACAAAAAATGATTGGTTGTATATAAGTTTGCTATTTATGCTAATATCATGACACCCGTAAAAACAAATTTTGTTTTAAAATGATAAACGACAAGTTGATCAGGTCACAGCTTCAAATACAATTAATGGAGTAGCTTTCTCAAACTACCAAATGCACCAGTAAGTGAATTTGCTGGCAATCGGTGTGTAACTATGGGAAAAGAGTTTGTTACTGCCGAACATACATACGTAACATAAACTGTGATTCATTGATTTTCCATCGCGACTCTGTGCAGCAGCCCATCATATGACCCATGCATATTAATTACATACGACGATATTTAGGCAAGTTTGCCCATGGGTGATAGGTAAAAAACGAGATCACTTGTGGGTATCCGACAATGCTTCAAGGGGTGCTTACTTTACTTAGGCAGCTGATCCCACCTCTGGGATATCCAGGGGTCCATAATTTATGCCCTGTTCACAGGAAAATCCATCACCCACTCCGGGGATCGAACTCATCACCCTGACATTGTCAGTCTGTAGTGCTACAGAGCTAAAGATGCCATTACCTATAACACTGTATAAACTTAGTTTCAAATATTTGATAGTTTAAGAAAAAAAAAATCTTTTTTCCCTTCACTCTACTGAAATTCTTTGAAACTATCTGTATATTATACCTAATTGCATGAAACACTCAAAAATATTTAAAAAAAAATGACATACATGTTATACAAGGTGACGTCATAATAACATGTTTGAAAGAGGTGATGAAACATCGGAAATGGAGAAAATATTGTAACACAGTTGTTTTAATACAAAATACAGTGAGCATAATAATTACAATAGTGTTGTGCTTTGCATGCACTATGCCTAAATAGTAGTCAGGGCTTAACACATAGTTCACTCACCTCCAGCACAACACTATATATTAAATAGAAGATGGGCTGATGAAAGTAGCGTAAGTGCAGTAATTAGCTTTCTGCAATTTGATTGGATGTTTGATTTGTCAAAATTTAAAAATAATCATTTGTACAAGAAATGATTACTTTTCTTCATATAAATTGCAAAGCCTGTATAAACATGATAAGTGATGATATTGATCGTATTGCTATTGGAGAATCGTCATAATGAGACATATTGTGTGACTTTAGAGTCCCCTTAAAGTAAGGATAGGGTAGGCATCCTGGGTCATGATTTTTCATGGAAATTAAGATGTGTAGGAGAAAATCTAGAAAAAATATTCTAAGAATAAACATGAAAAACAGGGCTGAAATATCTCTTGTGAGCATTGCAGGCTAATTTGCAGCCTATGGGCCAGTACAGCTGCTCTTAATGTTAAAGTACTGTATTTATAACATTTGTAGGAAAAGGGTTGTATGCCGAAAAGGAATATCGCGAAGGTGAATTTATAGTGGAATATTCTGGAGATCTTTTACTCAGGAAAGATGGACTGGAGCGAGAGATATTCTATCCACTTGAGAAAGGAAGCTACATTTACTTCTTTGCTTGGGACAGTACGAAGTACTGGTATGTAAACTGTATATTTCTGACAAATGTAGAGAATGATACTGTTCATAGGTGTTGAAAAACAGTAGCACCTTCCCTATCCTGAGTAATGATGAGCTGCTGCAGTTGCTGATTGATTGTCTTAATTTTTATAATACAATTGATTGTCATTGTATAATACATATAGATTTGATACCTTAGGATTTAATCAATTCAGTGTACATGTATATATATGAAACAATGTTGTGATGTTATTCCCTTTGTTCTTGAGGTATAAAAATTTACCTCCTGTTGTCTGATATTAGTGAGCAGTCTGATATTAAGTTAAACATCAGAAGGTCTCCTATATTGATGTCTTCAAAATTGAACTGAACAAACATTGACAAAAGAAATTAAAAAATGATTATTTAGAAAACAGCTATGTTTGATTTTAGCTCTTCTGAGCCAAAGACTCAAAGAGCTAATGCTATGGCCATTTGTGCGGTGTGAGGTGTGTGTAAACTTTTTAGAATATGGGCCATAACTCAAGAACCCCTTAGCCAATTATTGTCAAATTTGTCACAGATTATCCTTAGCCCAAAGGCTCCCGTTAATACAAAAACTAGGGTTGTGACCCTTAAACAAGGGGAGATAATTAGGTAAATAAAACGAAAAGCACTGGTTGCTAAAAAAATCTTCTTAAGAACCACTGGGCAGATTATCACCAAACTTAAGCAAAAGGATGTAGATTAAAACTTGCATGGGGAATTGCCCTGGGCGTGGTCTCAAGGTCATTTCAAAGTTGACCAAAAATTACATTTTATTTAAATGTTGATATTTTGCTTACTATAAGGAGTAGGATCATCAAATCTTGTCAGTTGATGCATCTAAGGACCTCATATCATGTTGACTCAAAAGTAGGTCACAGTGACCTACTTTTTAAATTGTGTGGCCATTCTTTTTCAAAATTATTTAGAGGCATATTTTGAACAATTTAAGGCCTATGATCATCAAACTTTGTCAGATCTTGTTAAATCTTGGAAGATGATGCATCTTGGTGCCATAAAACATATTACTAAAAAGTAGGACACAGTGACCTACTTTTTGAACTTTGCAGGCAAAGTGTTTTAGAGGCATATTTTGGACATTTTAAGGCCTATGATCATAAATCTTTGTAAGTTGATGCATCTTGGGTCCTCAAAAAAGGTCAGTTGTAAAGTAGGTCACCATGACTTACTTATAAAATTTTATGGCTATATTTAAATATGTTGGATACTATTTGGATTAGAATCATCAAACTTTGTCAGTTGATGTATCTTGTGTCCTCAGAGTTGGTTGGCTGAAAAGTAGGTCACGGTGACCTACTTTTCAATTTATATGACTATAATTAAATAAATCGGGTACTAATTGGATTAGAATCATCAAACTTTGTCAGTTGATGCATCTTGGGTCTTCAGTGTAAGTCAACTCAAAAATAGGTCATCGTGACCTACTTTTGAAAATTTATGGCTTTAATTAAATATTTCAGGTACTATTTGGCTTGGAATCATCAAATTTTGTTCAGTTGATGCATCTTGGGTCCTCAGAGTACGACAATGGAAAAATAGGTCAACATGACCTACTTTTGAAATTTTATGGCTGTATTTTAATATTTTCATGTACTATTTGACTTAGAATTATCAAAATTTGTCAGTTAATGCATCTTGGGTCCTCATAGTAAGTTGACAGAAAAGTAGGTTGCCGTGACCTACTTTTGAAATTTTATTGCTTTATTTAAATATTTAAGGTACTGATTGGCTTAGAACCACCAAACTTTTTCAGTTGATGCATCTTGGGTCCACAGAGTAAGTCAACTGAATAGGAGCTCAAGTGAGCTCCTCTGATCACATTTTTCTGTAGTCCATCTTTTTGTCCATCCATCCATCTGTCAGTAAACTTTTCACATTTTCGACTTCTTCTGCAGAACCACTTGGCCAGTTTCAACCAAACTTGCCAAAAAGCTTCCTTGGGTGTAAGGGATTCAAGTTTGTTCAAATGAAGGGCTACACCTTCATTCAAGGGGAGATAATTCAGAATAGTGGCATATTTTAAAAATCTTCTTCTTAAACCAATAGTCCAAAAAAGTTGAAACTTATAGGAAACCTTGATTACATAGTGTAGATCCATGTTTATTCAAATCATGACCCCTGGGGGTAGGGTGGGGCCACAATGGGAGATCAAAGTTTTACATAGGAATATATAGGAAAATTTTTTTTAGAAATCTTCTTCTCAAGAACAGCAAAGCCTTGTTTTGTCATATTGATATGTAAGCATCCTCAGGTAGTGTAGATTCAAGTTTGTTCAAATCATGACCCCCAGGGTTAGGGTGGGGCCACAATGGGGGATCAAAGTTTTACTTGGGAATATATAGGAAAAAAAATTAAAAATCTTCATCTCAAGATCAGCAAAGCCTTGTTTAGTCATATTGATATGTAAACATCCTTAGGTAGTGTAGATTCAAGTTTCTTCAAATCATGACCCTGGGGTTAGGATAAGGCCACAATGAGGGATCAAAGTTTACCTAGGAATATAGGAACAAAATTTAAAATCTTCCTCTCAAGGATATCAAAGCCAAGTTTAGTCATATTGATATGGAAGCATTCTCAAGTATTGTAGATTCAAGTTAGTTCAAATCATGACCCGTGGGGTTAGGTGTGGCCACAATAGATGATCATAGTTTTACATAGGAATATATATAGTAAAAAAATCTTAGAATTTTCTTCTCAAGAACAACAAAACCATGTTTAGTGAGTAGTCATATTGAAATGGAAACATTTTCAGATATTGTAGATTCAAGTTTGTTCAAATGACGACCCTGAGGGGTAGGGAGGGGCCACAATGAGGGATCAAAGTAAATATATAGAAAAAAATCTTTTTCTCAGAACAGCAAAGCCATGTTAAGTCATATTGATATGGAAGCATCCTCAAGTGATGTAGATTCAAATTTGTACAAATGATGACCTGGAGAGGGGGGGGGGGGGGGGGGGGGAGTAGAGAGGGGCCACAATGGGGTATCAAATTTTTACCAAGGAATATAAAGGAAAAAATCTATAAAAAATCTTTTGCTCAAGAACAGCAAAGCCATTTGTTACATTGATATGGAAGCATCCTCAGGTAGATTAAAATTCAAGTCCCCTCCCCCCCCCTAAACTTTTCAATACTGAACTGATTTGTGCTTTTTCCTTGCCAATATGCTCAGGTGAGCCATGTGGCGTATGGGCCTCTTGTTGAAAATTTTATGGCTTTATTTAAATATATCATGTACTAATTGGCTTAGAATCATCAAATTTTGTCAGTTGATGCATCTTTGATTCTCGGAGTATGTCCACTTAAATGTAAGTCCTTCTGACCTACTTTTGGAATTTAATGTCTTTATTTAAATATTTTCTGTTCTAATTTGTTTAGAGTCATCAAACTTTGTTGGTTGACGCATCTTGGATGCTTGGAGTACATCGAGTGAAAAGTAGGTCACTGTGACCTGATTAAATATTTTTTCAGGTACTAATTGGCTTAGAATTACCAAACTATGTCAGTTGATGCATCTTTGGTCCTCAAAGTATGTCAATTGAAAAGTAGGTCACTGTGACCTACTTTTGAAATTTTACGGTTATAATTGAATATTGTATGTATTAATTGGCTTAGAAGCATCAAACTTTGTCACTTGTTGCATCTTGGGTCCTTGGAGTACGTCAACTGAAACAAACAATCCATTTCCAAAAATTATATAATTTCAAATACCTGTAATTGTATACCTCATTAGGAAATAAGTTGTTTTCAATCACATATGCATTCTTGAATAACTTGCTTCAATAGTCAAACACTTCTGTCTTTTATTAAAATATTGGACTGTCTCAGGATGTCAAAAAGTGTAATTTAAAGGGCAGTATTTGCCCTCAAACAATTCTATATAAGTACAAGCATTTTGAGAGTATTGCTTATGCAATACAATCCCCTACCAGCAAGTGTAATCTGGTTACAAAAAGCAACAGGCTTCTTGTTGTTAGGAGTAAAAGTTATAAGGGATACTCTGGTTCAAGTGCAATAACTTGAACTTGAATTTTGATTAATACTGCTTGAAAATAACAAAAAGTTTTGATTTTTTTGTAATTTTATTTCTCTGATTTTCACAGTTTAGATGCTACAAATTCAAAACAACAAGGAAGATATGCCAATGATGCAGCTCCAGGAGATGTTCTTCAGAATGCAGTTATGAGATGTGTACCAAACAACGGATTGCCTAACTTGGCTCTTTTTGCTTCAAGGAATATAGGTGTAGGAGAGGAAGTTAGATATGATTATGGAGTTAAAGACCTTCCATGGAGGAAACAGGTACTTAACTGTCTTTCTTTATAAAGCTTTAAATTCACCTGTATTCTTTGCCTTTTTCTTCTTAATATCATTAGGACCATCATTAGGATCAGGATTATATAAGTAAGATTTTATTTATATGCAAGTTTTCCAATGGAGTCAAATTTAGTTTTATTCAAATCATTGCCTAAGAGGCCATGGTGAGCTAAAATAGTGCATGCAGTCAGATGCATGAGAATTAATATCTAAGAAATGAAAATAAATTCTTATTTAAAAGTTTTATAAAAGCAGGGCCAAACTAAATAAATAATTTTCAAACAGTACCAAGTTGTTTGGATGCTTGCCCCCCCCCCCCCCCCCCCCAATGAATATTGAGCTAGTGTGGCTTCATAATTGGTGATCAAACTTTACATAATTCATTACAAACAGGAAGAAATATCTTTAAGGAAACCCTCTCCTTCATCATGAATGATAACTTTCCGAAGGAGAGGGGGTATACTGTTTTACCTTTGTGTGTCTAGCTGTCTGTCTGTCTGTCTCTGTGTCTGTCTGTAATAAATTTTTGATGCAGTTTTCTCAGCAACTACTGAGGACTTTTATATTTCACATGTCTCATGACAAGTTCTTCCCCTGGGTCTCATTGATTTTGACCCTTTGACCTTGACCTTGGAGTTTGACCAATATTTGAAGAACACTAACCTTGACCATAACTTTTGAACACTTGGTGCTTGGGCTTTAATATTTCACAGGTATATTCTTTGAGACAAGTCATTTCTTTGGGAAGCAACATTTTTGATCTATTAGAGTTAAATAAGCATTTGAGAAACCCTAAGAAACCATATGGGGCATCAGTGTTTCACAAACACATCTTGTTTTCTTATATAACATGATTAACTATAACGATGAATATTAAAGAAATACCATGGGTAAATACACATTTATTTGAGAAATTCTGAGACATTTTTATGAGAATTTTCAATTACTCAACTCCACATTTTCAGAGCTTGAGGGTCCAACTATCTTAATTTCTTTAAAATGAAACACTATTATATTCTATGAAAGATGTAAATTTATATTGTTTAATTATTAAAATAATTTTGAAAACAGTTGTAATTGACATATCACCCATAATGTAGGGTCTTTGGAGTAAAAATCTCCACTAATTAGATAGCGGTCGTGTGGTACGTCATAGTTGTCAATTGTCAATTAGAACTCATAAAGCTTATCTTAAGAAAACATATATCATGGAATAGACTTTTATGTGATAAGTGTGGCCTTAGGGTCAGAGATTGTAGTGGGAGAGGGGGTGGGAGGAGATCTATTGTTTACATAGTAAAAAAATACAGTATTTCTTTGAAAATTTTCTTATTTGTTTTTAAGTATTTAGCAAACAAACTAAATTCATAGATATGATGAAAAAGGGTGCTTCATTCAAAATTGTGAATTTCACAACCCCAGGGTCAAGGGTTCTGGTGTAAGGGTGAATCTCTTATGATTATATAGTAAAAATGCAGTAATTCTTTCAAAATTTTCTTCTCTGCTCCTGGGTATTAAGCACATAAACTAAGTGCATGAATACGATGAGCAAGGTTGCCTCTACCCAAATTTTAAATTTCATGGCCCCTGGGTCAGGGGTTAAGGTGTTAGGCATTACTCTATTGATTATATAGTGAAATTGCATTAATTCTTTAATTTTTTTCCTCTGGGTATTAAGCAGATAAAGTAAGTGCACAATTATGACAAGCAAGGGTGCCCTTTTCAATATTGAAAACTATGTGGCCCAAGGGTCAAAGGTTATGGTGGGGGTCTATTTAAAAGTGAAATGCATTATTTCTTTAAAAATCTCTTTCTTTGCTCCTGTGAATTTAACAGATAAACTAAGTGTACAGATATTATGAGCAAGTGTATAGTATACCTCTTCCAAAATTGTGAATTTCATGACTCCTGGGTAGGGATGTGTGATTTTATCGGTATACCGGTATATCGTGATTTTTAATTGCGTGATATGTAATAATTGTGATACGGAGAGTAAAATATCGGTATTTAGGTACATAGTTATAAATTACAGAAATTATTCATTTATTTGTTCATTCTTTCAAATTACAATGACAGGAAGTGTAAAAAATGTTGAAAACCTTAAAAAGAATGGCATTCTAGCATCCACAATTGCTTCATATAATGTAAAAAAAATGAAAAAAATGAAGTTATGTTTTTCCAGCATAATTTTGGAAAAATTATGAATATTCATTTGAAATCATCGTAAAAACTGCTTGTAAAAATATCATGATATTATTGTGATATTTTTTGAAAAAATCGTGATATATCGCGATATGAAATTTTTGGCGATACCCATCCGTACTCCTGGGTAAGGTTATTTGGTGTTAGGGTTGTGTTTAATCAATAGTGAAAATGCATAATTTCTTTGAAAATCTTCTCTGCTCTTAGGCATCTAGGAGGCAATCAGAGTACAGCGTTGTAAAAAGCAAGGGTGTTTTAACCAGATTTTTAAAATTCTGGACCTCCTAGTCAGTGTTCTGGTGCTAATCAGGTGTCTATTAATTTGTATTTTACTGACTCAGGGAACTTATTTCCATTTGCTATGAACAATATACACCTATGGTAATCACTGTAAATAATGTTATTGAAAAGTCAATTGAGTTAAAGAATTATATATAAGAGTTGTTGATATTTTTTGCTGGTTGGGTATACTTGTAAATAATGGGTAATTAAAAATGAGACCAAAAAAATTACCCTTGTGTATTAAATATTTTTCTGAGATCAAGAGAGGCCATTGTGAGAGTGAATGAAATAGGTCTACTTACAGTGCACAAACATTATTATATTGTTTAGTCTGCATTGTGATAACGACAAATAGGGGCAAGCATAGGCAAGTAAAATAAATCAAGTTCAAGAATTAGTATTGACTACTAAATAAATTGTTGTGTTGATCCCTAATCATTGCTTTCTCTTTTTTATGTCTATAATGTTTACAATCTAAAGTAATTGAAAATTTAGGGGATTCTATTTCTTAAATATCAATTACGAGACCACTTGAGATTGTACTGCCCATGTGCGGTTTCAGTGCTTTGTAATTTGTGCTGTAATGTTTACAATCTAAAAAGTAATTAAAAGTTTAGAGGATTATGAATTATCTTATTATAAGTTATTTATCTATTTTTAGCTCACCTGAGCCAAAGGCTCAAGTGAGCTTTTCTGATCAAAATTTGTCCGTTGTCTGTCGTCGTTGTTGTTGTTGTTGTCGTTGTCGTTGTTGTTGTAAACTTTTCACATTTTCATCTTCTTCTCAAGAACCACTGGGCCAATTTCAACCAAACTTGCCACAAAGTATTCTTGGGTAAAGGGGATTCAAGTTTGTTCAAATGAAGGGCCACGCCTTCTTCCAAGGGGAGATAATTAAGAATTTGTGAAAAATTAATGGCATCATTAAAAAATCTTCTTCCCAAGAACCACTGTGCTTGAAAATATGAAACTTATGTGGAAGCATCCTCAGGTAGTGTAGATTCAAATTTGTTCAAATCATGACCCCCAGGGGTCGGGTGGGGCCACAATGGGCGATCAAAGTTTTACATAGGAATATATAGGAATAATCTTTAAAAATCTTCTTCTCAAGAACAGCAAAGCCATGATTGGTCATATTTATATGGAAGCATCCTCAGATAGTCTAGATTCAAGTTTGTTCAAATCATGACCCCTGGGGGTCGGTTGGGGCCACAATGGGCGATCAAAGTTTTACATAGGAATATATAGGAATAATCTTTAAAAATCTTCTTCTCAAGAACAGCAAAGCCATGATTGGATATATTTATATGGTAGCATCCTCAGATAGTGTAGATTCAAATTTGTTCAAATCATGACCCCCAGGGGTCGGGTGGGGCCACAATGGGCGATCAAAGTTTTACATAGGAATACATAGGAATAATCTTTAAAAATCTTCTTCTTAAGAACAGCAAAGCCATGATTGGTCATATTTACATGGAAGCATCCTCAGATAGTGTAGATTCAAGTTTGTTCAAATCATGACCCCCGGGGGTCGGGTGGGGCCACAATGGGCGATCAAAGTTTTACATAGGAATATATAGGAATAATCTTTAAAAATCTTCTTCTCAAGAACAGCAAAGCCATGATTGGTCGGTCATATTTACATGGAAGCATCCTCATGTAGTGTAGATTCAAGTTTGTTCAAATCATGACCCCTGGGGGTCGGGTGGGGCCACAATGGGCGATCAAAGTTTTACATAGGAATACATAGGTTAAATCTTTAAAAATCTTCTACTCAAGAACAGCAAAGCCATGATTGGTCATATTTAAATGGAAGCATCCTCAGATAATGTAGATTCAAATTTGTTCAATTCATGACACCCCCCCCCCCCCTTTTTTATTTAAACTTTTCAACCTTTCAAGACTGAACTGATTTCTGCTTTTTCCTAGCCATATAGCTCAGGTGAGCGATGTGGCCCCTGGGCCTCTTGTTTAAACTGTGACTCAGTGTCTTTACAAATTGTTCAATTAGGCCAGCATTTTTTATGTTTAGGTTTACAATCCCGCCGCTCCAGTTTTTTAATTTAAAAGAAAAAAAATAAAATTGAGAAAAATGGAATTTGTTCTTTCTTGTTGAATTTGTATCGGGGTCAAGATTTTGAATTTACAAACTCATACTTCTGGTTTATAATAAACATGGCAGGTAAATAAAGGTAGATCTGCCAGGAGCATTGTAGCTTTTTTTTAGTGTAAAGTATCCTTGGATTAAGGGGATTTTAAATTATTAAAATGAAGGGCCAAGCCCCCTTCCAAGGGGAGATAATTAAGAAAAAGCAAAAATAGGGTGAGAGTCATTGAAAAAATCTTTTTTTGAAGAACTACTGGATCAGAAAAGCTAAAATTTATGTGAAAGCTTCCTTAATATGTATTGTAGATTCTAAATTGTTCAAATCTGGGCCCCTCTGTGTAGGATGGGGCCACAATAGGAAGTCAAAAGTTTTTCATTGAAATACATAGGAAAAATCTAGAAAAATCTTCTTTTGAAGAACCACTGGACCAGAAAAGCTGAAACTTATGTGGAAGTTTCCTGAGGTAGTGTAGATTATAAATTGTTCAAATCAGGGCCCTTGAGGGAAGGGTGGGGCCTCAATAGGGAATCATAGTTTTACATAAAAATATAGGGAAAAATCTTGAAAAATCTCTTTCCTAGAGCCACTGGACTAGGAAAGCTGAATCTTTCTGAGTAGCTTTCTGAGTAGTGTAGATTCTAAATTGTTCAAATTATGGCCCCCTGGGGTAGGGTAGGGCCACATTAGGAATCAATGTTTTCTGATGGAGTTTTTGATGCAGAACAGAAGGGCCAAAGTGACTCAGGTGAACATTGTGGCCCAGGGACCTCTTGTTTCTTTTTAAATCCTGTATTGTAACCAACATCTCAAAATTTATATCACTGCCCCAAGCTGGCAGACAATGAAAAAATTAATAATTTAAGGTTTTATCTTGTGTCCTATTTGTAACCATTGTGTGGCCAGTGACAAGGAATCTGTTAGGAGAGAATAAAAAAAAGAAACAAATATGAAAGTACAAAAGTTGAAAATTTTTATAAAAAAAAAATATATATTTTTTTTTATTTCCTCCTCCTATAGGTGTTTGTAAACCAAAAAATAAAAAAAAAAATGCTGGCTCTAATGCCATCTCTTTTTTACCTACTTTCAGTGGGTACCCAGAACAGACATTGATTTTAATAATCTCCCTTCTTTAACTAAAACAATCAATCCAATTACCATGATTACTAACTGAACTTTTGAAAATCCTTTGTCATCATAAACCATATACTGCAAAGGGTTGTCCGAGATTTGCATAAAACTCCATAATCCTTGCCTTGGTCAAGTATGACTGAGACACCCACTTATTAAATTTTCTGTCGAAAGTCAAAAACACAGTGAAGTCTTTTTCACATTGTGACGTCACAAACACAGAGGAGGGTATTTTGTAGCACATACTATTTATAGAACATGTATGCCAAATTTCATTCTAATAGGAGTTGTGATTATTCAGATATAAAGATAGCTCACTAACATTTTTATATAATTATCACTCCTCGTTTTTGTTTGTTTGTTTGTTGTTTAACGTCCCTTTTGAGAATTTTTCACTCATATGGAGACACCACCACTTGCCGGTGGAGGGCTACAAATTTTGACCTGTGGGATTTGAACCCACAACGTAAGGATCAACTCCTTACTCCGTGACTCTAGAGCGAACTCTCTAACCACTGCGCCACATGGGCGATGATCACTCCTCATACTATTTGCTATAAAATATTATTAATTTTGTATGTATGCAAAAATTTCCATAGCCGCAAATTTAAATTGTCTGAAGAATTTCAAACTAATGGATTGTGAATAAAAGTTGTGAATAATAATCAGTTTACTGTCTATGCTTTTTGTTAAAGTAAATTTTCATATCAGATATGGATCATAATAGGTTCATTTGTAATTGTTGTCATTTCATTGACTGATCAAATGTTTTTTAAAATATAAAAACTAAAGTATAGTATTTCTATTTTTAACAGATTGAGAGACCCCCTGTTGTTTTTGTTGAGAAAATGGAAAGGAGTTTGGTTTGGCAGCAGACTTCCTGTTCATCTCCTCCCCCTGAGGATTCTAGGGAAATGCAAAGGACAGAAAGAGGTAAAAAAAAAATCAGATGCCAATAAAAGATAAGAACTCGATGATTTATTGTAAATATTACAGTTAGGCCACACCAATAAAATTGGTGCACTCATATTTTAAAGAAATATAAAAAATAATATTTTAAATTTCCCACTTTGGAATTTTCTGTTCCATTTCCAGCCCCCTTTTTGTTTTGTTTTACAAGTCGGTCATGTCTGGGTTAGAATTAAATAGTAAATGTTGAGCGTCAGCAAAAACCAAGACTATAATACTTTAAACATGTAAAGGAATCAATATATATATATATTTGTATATATTTTTTTTTAATTGTTTTTTATTAGCTCACATCAATGAAGTTGGGGTAGCTTATGTAATACCCTTGGTGTCGGCATCCCAGGTTAAAGTTTTTTGTGCAGTTTTCTTTTCAAGTACATCTGTGCCCTATATTAATCAGAGATGCATGGAGGATGCTTCTAATATGTTTTATTGTACCAGTCAAGGTTTCAGATGCTGCAATTTCAGCTGAAGAATGATCAGGTTAATGTTTTTGGAGCAGGTTAAACTTCTTAGAGCAGGTTAAAGTTTTGGAGCAGGTCTCATTTCCAGGTAACTATCAGCCCTATATTGACCAAACTTGCCTGGATGATACATCGAAAGATGCACACTACCAGGCTTGCTTCGGATGCTGGATCTGACCTACATTTTCCGGATGAGTGACCAGGTTAAAGTTTTCAGAGCAGGTCTCATTTCCAAGTAACTACCTGTATAAGCCCTATGTTGACCAAACTTGCATGGATGATACATCTAAGGATGCACACTACTGGACTTGCTTCATATGCTGGATCTGACCCACATTATCTGCATGAGTGACCAGGTTAAAGTTTTTAGAGCAGGTCTCATTTCCAAGTAACTTTAAGCCCTATGTTGACCAAACTTGCATGAATGATACATCTAAAGATGCACACTACCAGGCCTGCTTCGGATGCTGTATCTGACTGACATTTTCCAGATGAGTGACCAGGTGAAAGTAAACTTTAAGGGTTATATTAACCAAACTTGCACAAGTCATGCATCACATGATGAACACTCTCAAACTTGCTTCAGATGCTGGATATGACTTACATTTTCTGGATGAGTGACTAGTTTAAAGTTTTTAGGTAAGTCCATTCCCAAGTAACTGCAAGCCCTATCGGACCAAAATTGCATAACTGTTACATCTAGGGATGCACACTACTTGATTATTAGTTTAGGACTTTGCCTTACTTAAAGACAACATTCATTGAGGTGAGCTCTGTAATCTCTGATTACCTATGTTTACATATGGAGTAAAGTCAGTATGCAATTATTCTACTTCACTGCCAGGACATTATGTTGACTTAATAAAAAATATTAACATTATAATTATCAGATGGCTTGCTTGCCCCTATTTTTGGGGGTCAGTTGTCCGAAGAACAGGAAATTTTATTGGTGTGGCCTTATGATGAATTGATAGTCATTTTTCGAAAATTCTTTCAGTAGATGAGAGATGCAAAAACATTGAGCCCAGCATATCATCTGCCCCTTTTCCTCCTGTTCTGCCCAAGGTAATGTTTTTAAAGACTTTTACAGCCAATGTAAAAAATGTTTAGATTCTCATCCAAAAATGGTAATGCAGTTAAGCCCTGCAATTGTAGTATTATACATGTACTATGAATGATATAAAACCCTACAGACATTGCAAGGGTCTTATTGTAATTAATTAATTAATAAAGAATAAAAGATGCTGAAATGTCAATGCATCAACTGTTTGAAAATTGCAAGTAATCAGTCTTTTTAGCTCACCTGAGCTGAAAGCTCAAGTGGGCTTTTCTGATCAGCTTTTGTCTGTTTGTCCATCCATCTGTAAACTTTTTCACATTTTCAACATATTTTCAAGAACTACTGGACCAATTTTAACGCAAGTTCAAGTACAAAGCATCTTTGGGTAAAGGAAGTTTAAATAAAGTGAAGAACCAAGCCCCTTTCAAGGAGAGAAAAGACAAAAGTAGGGTGGGGTCTAATAATTTTTTTTCTCATGAAACAGGGGGCGAAAAACGGTGAAACTTATATGGAAGCTTCCTGAGAAAGTGTAGATTCCAAATTGTTCAAATCATAGCACCAGTCACAGTAGCCTAGTGGTAGGACATTCGCTTTGTGATCAGGAGGCCAGGGTTCGATTCTCGTTCGCCGCGCCACATCAAACCGAAGACATAAACATAGGTAGTGACTGTTCCTTTGCCAAGCACCCAACATTGGAAGTGAAAGTCACGGGTCTTTCGGATATGACCTTAAAAACGTAGGTCCCGTGTCTCACGGCATGCGTTGGCGTGATAAATAAACCTCATGCTCAATGGCCCTGAGTGCCAAGCATTGGTCTAAATTTGAAGCCCTTCACCGGTATATGGTGACGTGTCTATATGAGTGAAAAATTTTCGAATAGAAGTTAAACAATACACAATCAATCAATCAAATCATGGCCTGGGGTTATGGTGGGACCACAATAGGGAATAAAAGTTTAACATTGAAATATTTTAGAAAAAATCTCTAAAAATCTTCTACCCAAAAAGCTTATTAAACTCGTTTGGAAGCTTACAGAGAGAGTGTTGATTCAAAACTGTTCAATTTAAGGAACCCAGGGGTAAGCTGGGGTGAGTCACAATAGGGAATCATAGTTTTACATTAAAATATATAGGAAAGATCTTTCAAATCTTTTTATTTATCAAGAACCAGAACAGGTCAGAAAAGATTAATATACTAGGATTAAACATTCTTTTATCAGAATTTATTGATGTGTAAACTCATGCCTTTGTACTCACAAATGGAATAAAAGTGCAAAGCACTTTTATGTAAAATACAAATTCTGGAAAAAAGAATGTTTACTTCTTATAATTCCAATTACGAAGTTTTAAAATTATTTCTCTTTGAAGCCTCCATACAATGTTTTATTTCTGTACAGCGTAGGAATACTTTATGCCGCGATGTGGAAATGAATTCATCGCAATCAAGATGAAGGTCAATAAAGTTCAACTTTAATTGTCAAAACATTTAATAAAATAAGCTTATAAAAACTCTTTGAATATTTATGTTTAAGTCAACAAATATCCTAAATACAAGTAGACTTCTAAAGAATTCGTCCTTGAACATGTTGACAATATAATGTTTGACAGACACTCTAAAACGAAAGTAGCAGACCGACGACATCCTTGATTTGCTCTGGTTTGTTCAAAGACGGGACAGAATATACAGTGGCTGCAACGTAATTGTTAACAACTTACACAAACGATCATGTTACATGAATGATTCCACTCGATAAATGCGTGATTAGACCTGTTACACGAACGATCCTTTAGGTACACGATTCTACACGATACATGATCTTTCACGATTCCTAACGCAAATGCAGGATTCCTCACGCAAAATAGTTAAAAATATTTAGGAGTGGATATTTTCAAAACGAAATATTAAGACTTAGTATTGTTATTTTATATTACGAATAATTATTGGTGCAATTTATCGACTTTGGAAAACTGGAAAAAACTATTTAGAATGGATATTTTTAAAACTAAATAAGATTAAATCATTAATTTATTTACAAATAATTATTTATGTAATTCTCTGACATAGGAGAAGTGATTTTATTAAGCTTTTCGATACGTACGGATGTAATTTATGATCGATTGCTGCATATTCTATTAAGTGATAAAGGTGGGCCATGAGCATGGTGAGTTTTGATTCTATTGAATTTTTTATATGCAGTAAGCTAGGGTGGATAAGATTTTTAAAAATGGCATAATATGAATTAAAACTACATCCTTCTTTGCATTGGTGAATCTCTAAAATAAGCAGTTATTTTACAATTCATTTATTGCAGAAATTATAGAAATAAAGTATCAGGGATAAACACTGTTTAAAGTAACCCCGACAATCATGTCGTGTACATTCGCCGACTTAATATTTATTTAAGCATTGGGAATTATTTATTATTTTTTTTGTAAAGATATACATTTTAAATGCATTGATACAAAATATGTCTTGGACCACAATTACCAGTAAACATAACTAACATCAGAGAAAAAAAAAATCATTAAATTTATTATTTAAGTGACACTATTTTAAGAGAATACAATATTGTGCAACTTACTATATTGCTTACTTACTAGCGATAGTTAGTTCATTCAATATTGTAAACTGTGCTCCAATTTTTTTCTTATTTCAATTAAAACAGACAATCGAAATGCTTGTTTAACAAATTACATTCCGATAAAAACTTACAAAACGAAATTTTCACGTTCCTTACCGCACGATCCGCACGATTAAAACCGCCAACGATTGAGCCTGATACACGCACGATCTCTCACGTTACTTGAATGATCACGCACGTTACACAAACGATTCTACACAATTGGTTTGTCAACAATAATGTTGCAGCCACTGTAGGATGTAGAAAAATGAATTTGATGCTAATAAGGCAAGAGTCTAAGGTACGTTTCTCTTTCCTATCACAGCGCTACCGAGAACTGAGCTGATTTGTTTTGTAGGCGTATTCGGAACGTCGAGAATATGACTTCAGAGATTTAAAATTCACACTCTTGATTCTGACAGTGACGTAAACATAATATTCCTGTCTGTCAGTCCTGTATGTCATCAGTTTTGTTTTTATTTAATTTCAAGTTTCTGTAATTGTTTAGCTAAAACACAGAATAGAAGTGACGATTTGTTTCATTTTTTTTTTTACAATAAAATCTAGGTCAGGAAAGTAGTTCTGATTAAGAATTTATTGATGTGTAAACTTTTTTTTTAATTTGTTCTCATCCAATCAAAACACAGAAAATCAATATTAAATAAAATCAAGATTGGAATTATACTTATTTGAAAAGTTTGTGATGTAGTTTAGATTATAAATTAAAGGAATCATTGTCCTCTAGGCGTAAGGTAGGGTCACAATTGAGAAGCAACGTATTACATGGGGAAAATACATATATGATGAACAGCAGGGTTGACGTGAATCAGTGAGCATTGTGGCCCATGGGCCTCTTGTGTGATTATGAGTCCACCATGTAACTGCATTAGATATATTATTGTATATTTACTCATTTCACATAATTTGTCCCCAAGTATTGCTAAGGCAATACTCTCAGAATGCTTGTTTTTTATCTCTACTGGTCGAAGACCAGATAAGCTTATTTGATAGTTAGGTGTCAGTCATCCGTATAGCTGTCTGTTTGTTTGTCCATCTGTCTGTAAACAATTTTTCAAAATGCTACTCCTCTTTGGTCTGATTTCAATATAACTTGGCACACAAATAGACTTCACTAAGACACATAACATTTTTAGCTCACCTCGACGAAGTCCAGATGAGCTTATGCTATAACGTCGGCGTCGGTGTCCCGGTTTAAGTTTTAGGAGCAAGTCCATCTCCCAAGTAACTATAAGCCTTACTTGGACCAAACTTGCATGGATGATGCATCTAGGGATGGACACTACCACACTTGCTTCGGATGCTGGATCTGATATACGTTTTCCAGTTGAGTGACCAGGTGAAAGTTTTTGGAGCAGGTCCATTCCCAAGTAACTATAAGCCCTACCTTGACCGAACTTGCACGGATGATGCATCTAGGGATGGACACTACCACACTTGCTTCGGATGCTGGATCTGACCTAGATTTTCCAGATGAATGACCAGGTTAAAGTTTTTGGAGCAGGTCCATTCCCAATTAATTATTAATCCTACCTGGACCAAACATGCATGGATGAAGCATCTAAGGATGGACACTACCACACTTGCTTCGGATGCTGGATCTGACCTAAATTTTCCAGATGAGTGACAAGATTAAAGTTTTTGGAACAGGTCCATTCCCAAGTAACTATTAGCCCTACCTTGACCAAACTTGCATGGGTGATGCATCTAGGGATGGGCACTACCACACTTGCTTCAGATGCTGGATCTGACCTAGATTTTCCAGATGAGTGACTAGGTTAAAGTTTTTGGAGCAGGTCCATTCCCAAGTACCTATTAGCTCTATCTTGACCAAACTTGCATGGATGATGCATCTAGGGATGTACGCCAACCAACCTGCTTCGGATGTTAGATCCGACCTAGATTTTCCACATGAGTGAATTTTAGCCATATTTTAACCAAATTAGCATGGATGATGTAGCTAGGGATGGTCACTTCCAGACTTGCTTTGGATTCTGAATCTGACCTACATTTTCCAGATGAGTGACCAGGATTTTTTTGGAGTAGCTATATAACATTATGGCCTGTTATGATTAAACTTGCATAGATGCTGCATCTAAGGATGAAAACTTCCAGACTTACTTTGGATGTTGGAACTGACCAAAATTTTCTTGATTAGTAAACAGGATAAACATTTTTTGAACAGGTCTATATCCAAGTAACTATAAGTCGTACTTAAAACAAACCTGCATGTATATTGATCTTGGGATGAACACTAACTAAAAAAAGAATATGATGTGAAATTTGCCTTACTTAAAGATAACTTAAAGATAGCTTTGTAATCTTTTATTACCTGTTTTTATCGGTTTTTGATTTTGATAAATGGTGTTGCCATGGTTACTAAAAATAGAAATTTCTTTGAAATATTTTCAAAATGCTACAACAGTTTTGGTCTGATTTCAATATAACTAGGCACACAAGCATAACTCTGTGTAATAAGTATGGGTTTTTGATTTCGATAAACAGTGTTGCCATGGTTACTAAAAAAATTTCTTTGAACTATTTTCAAAATGCTACTCCTTCTAAGTTTTGGTTTAATTTCAATAAGACTTAGTACACAAGTAGACATCAATTTTAATAAGACTTAGTACATATTAAATAAACTGTATTAAGATACATAATTCTGTATATATCAGTTTGTGATCGCTACAAATGGTTTTACCATGGTTACTAAAAAAAGAAATTTCTGAAATACTTTCAAAATGCTACTCCTCCTACAGTTTTAGTTCAATTTCAATAAGACTCAGTACATAAGTAGACTACATGAAGATACATAATTCTTTACATTAGTTTTTGATTTCGTCGAACAATGTTGCCATGGTTACTAAAAATAGAAATGTCTTTGACTTTCTTATGATTTAATTCCGATAGTAACATGCCATTTGATTGGATGAAAAATTTACTTTATATCGTAGAAATTGGATTGCCTACATCACAATGACTTGCGTCAAAAACATATTGGTCTGCCTGACGTTACATTTAAATTTTGTACAATTTGAAGTCATTTTTTAAGAGCAATCATCGTTTTTCTTGCACTAAATGAATGAAAATTAAATAATAAGGAATGAATTTGATAGCTACTCAATTTATACGGTATAAAGTGGATTGGAACAGTTAATGCATTTTTATAAACTGCTTCGCAGTTCATAAAGCATAAACTGCCCCATTCCACTTTATACTGTATAAATTGGGTAGCGATTAAATTCATTCCTTAATCAAAACGCTACTCATCATACAGTTTTGGTTTAATTTTTACATGATTTGGTACACAATTAGACAACAAAAATATGCATTGTTCCATTTTTGTTTTATTTGTTATGATGAAAGATGTTGCCATAGTTACAAAAATATCTTTGAATTATCTTTTTTCAAGTGCTCCTCCTCCTAAAGTTTTAGTCTAATTAAAGTTTTTACTCAAGTAGACTTCACTAAAGTACATCTTTCTTAATTCTTAATACACACCAGTAGAGCTTCAGTCTTGTCAGAGACTTCTGATCTAAATTTTTCTTTATAATGTTTTTTTTTCTGTTAAAAGAGAAGTAATAAATTAAATTTATTAATAATTACATACACTTACAGGTGAAAAAATGTTCAGTTGTACTGGACAGAATGTCAGAAAGCACCTACGAAAAATTCTTACGAGGTAAGTTTTAATTTATACTGTGCTGACATTTTATGGCCATGTGTGTCACTCTGTAGAAAAATTGTTTTTAGCTTATCCTAGCCATTGAAAATACATAGATATTACAGTTGAAAGCCACTCATCTAAAGGGTAGCTTTTTTGCACTTTACTTGAAGTGTTGTTATTTCCATACTCCATTAAACATTCTGTTTGTAAAAAACTGTAGAATTAAATATTGTCACAACCTTTAAATTCATCAGAATTCAGGTGGCACATTCTAAATTTTTGCCAAATTTTCAGAAAATTATAGGCAAAGTGAAATTTGGACTGTCCATACATGTCATAGATGGTCCACCTTCAAAAATTGTTTGTGTTGCCCTCTCCAGACTGAATGGCTAAAAATGACCCAAATCAAAACTTTTTTTAACCTCCAGGAAGCATTTTTTTTAGTCCCCATAAGTGAAATTGGAGGGGGCTATAAGTTTCCTTTGCATCTGTCCATCCATCTGTCTGTCCATCAGTCTGTCCAACTAGGTTTTCTGGAATTTTTTTTTCTAAATGATTGCAGATACTGAACTGATTTTTGGGGTGTGACTGTATCCTGTCGAGTTACAGATCAAATTTGCATTTCATTCCGCTTCAGTGATTTTTGACTGAATTACGACCTTCTTAATGTTTAAGGGTTTACCACAATTTTTTTTCTAAACACTTGCAAATATTGAGCTGATTTTTGGTATGTGACTTAACCTTAATATAGTTTATATAGATCAAGTTTGCATTTCATTCCGCTTCAGTGATTTTTTATGGAATTATGGCACTTTCAATTTTTAATGGGAACCAGATTACACTTGCTGGTAGAGGACTAGCATTGCAAAGGCAGTACTCTTAGAATGCATGTAATATTTATGTATTCTGGAAAACAGATTTTAAAGATTATTAAGCATTGAAATTGAAACTTTCAGAGAGAAAAAAAATTCTCACTTACCTACTGACACAATTTTTATACCCCCATTCCGAAGGAGAGGGGGGTTTACTGTTTTACCCTTGTGTGTCTGTCAGTCTGTCTAGCTATCTGTCTAGCTGTCTGTCTGTGTGTCTGTCTGTCTGTCTGTAACAAAATTTTGGTTGCAGTTTTCTCAGCAACTACTCATCACAGATTGCTTGAAATTTTTGCACACACTTTGTTGAGGCATGCCATATGGTGGGATTAATTTTTGTGTGAATCCGATATCAACTTATGTTTATTCGTGCGTCTGTCTGTACCATACATAACAAATTTTGGTCACAGTTTTCTCAGCAACTACTGATTGCATATGCTTGAAATTTTAGCACATTCTTTGTTTAGGCATGCCATATGGTGGGAGTAATTTTTGTATGAATCCAGTGTCAACTTCCTGTTCATCCATGTGTCTGTCCGTACCATACAGAACAAATTTTGGTCGCAGTTTTCTCAGCAACTACTGATTGCAGATGTTTGACATTTTATCACACTCTTTGTTTAGCATGCCATATGGTGGGATTCATTTTTGTACGAATCCGATGTCAACTTCCTGTTTAACCATGCGTCTGTCCGTACCATGCAGAAAAAATTTTGGTCGCAGTTTTCTCAGCAACTACTAACTGCAGAAGCTTGAAATTTTAGCCTGCAATATGGTGGGATTCATTTTTGTATGATTCTGATGTCAACTTCTTGTTCATCCTTGTGTCTGTCTATAACTGAACTTGTGTACATTCACATCAAAGCGGGGGTATTACTAGTGAGCATTGGCTCACAGACTTCTTGTTTCATCCTGAATCAGGAGGGCAAACAAACATTATTTTAAACTTGGCCTTGGATTAATTGTATTTGCAAAACTTGGTTGGCTTTGATACAGTGACTTTGTAGACAGTCATTTTGCAACTGAAATATTTGTCAACATCAGGTTTTGATGTAGCTGAAAACACTATTTTTTATCAGTTGATGATGTTTAACAGAAATATCATAGAGAATTTCAATATCACTTGGCGCACAAGTAGATTACACAAAGATACATAATTCTGTGTATAAATTTTTGGTATGGATGAAAGATGTTACCATGGTTACTAAAATGGAAATTTCTGTAAAATTCTTTTAAAAGGCTACTCCACCTACAGATTTAGTATGATTGCAATAACTTTTGCCACAAAACAAGACTAAAGAAAGGATCATTATTCTATTTATTGCTGTTGCAGAGTTTAAAGTCCAAGAGCTACTTTTCTCTTCCTTTGATATACTAGTACAAACCAGTAGATCGAGCTACAGTCTCATCAGAGACGTCTGGTTATGACAGTTACTGCCATTTTGGGCTTGCACATGTGTTTATTTATCATGTTTATGGTCATTTCAAGGTTTGTAAGGGTCTCCTATATTGCTAAGTGCTTATTTGACTTAGATGCATTCGACATTTTAAAACCCTTCGTTCAGCGGAGAAAAATCCAGAAAAAGATGTTGGGGTAAAGACATTTTTATTTTCATGATTAGTGAAAATTATCTTGGCGTAATCATAAATGAAAAGGGGAAAAAAACTGTTGGCGAAAATATTCAGTTTTAAAGGGTGTGTGTATCCTATGGTGTGCTGATTGACAATTGATGAGTAATTGTCCCAAGTTGAAGTAATTGGAGCAGATTTCTTTTCAAGTATTTCTATGCCCAATATTTTCCTTGAAAGAGGACATGACCATTAACTTGAACAAACTTGACTCCCTTTATCCACATGCTCTCTGGCAAGTTTGGTTGAAAACTTGAAATTGATCAGTACTACCTGAGAAGAAGCCTAAAATGTGAAAACTTTACCGACAGACAGATGGACGACAAAATATGATCAGAAAAGCCAACTAGAGCTTTCAGCTCAGGTGAGTTAAAAATGTCAACCCCAACACCAATTATATCGTCAATTGTATGAGAATAAAGCAAAACTATTTTCCAGATAACCATTACTACTGAAAAAAAAACTTAACTTTCAGTTTCCATATATATATATGTATAACGAGAGAAAAGAATAGGCAGATTTATCAGATATCTCAAGAATTATGGAATAAATACAACTTAATTGTACCAATGGATGATGATTTGTGCAGTGAGGGTAGGTACATATTGTCACTGATGACAATATGTACAAAACGACAATATGTACCGTCACAAGGTTTAAGTTTTTGGAGGGTCTCGTTTCCATGTAACTATAAGCCCTATATTGACCAAACTTCCATGGATGACATATCTAAGGATGCACAGCACCAGGTTGTTTTGAATGCTGGATCTGTCCTACATTTTCCAGATGAGTGACCAAGTTTTGGTCTTTGGAGCAGATCTCATTTCAAGTAACTTTAAGCCCTATGTTGACCCACCTTGCATGGATAATGCATCTAAGAAATTCACATTTTAGATACACGTTTTATTATGGGGGATAGATTCATTGAGTGCTGTGGAGAATGAACGTCTTTTCTCTATTGTTTGAACTTTTATTAAACATTCTGGCAGATTCACATGTTAGTATTTAGTATTATTATAAATATATTTATTTATATATAAATGTATATACAAAATTATATGTATGATTTTTTAAAATGCACTGATTTCTAAATTTCACAAATATTGAATATTTTGAATGTACATATTTAATTGTGACCTAATTTAATTTAATTATATTTCTGTAATTTACATGGTGGGAGAGGGCATAATAAGTTTTTAGAACTTGTGTCCAATACCTTTGTAATTAGAAACTACAATAAAATGTGTTCAAACCAAACCAAGGGTGCACACAACAGGACTTGCCTCTGATGTTGGATCTGACCTACATTTTCCAGATGAGTGACCAGTTTAAAGTTTTTACCAAGAAACTATAAGGGTTATCTTAGAACCAATCTGCATGGATGATACATCACAGGATGAACACTCAAACTTGCTTTAGATGCTAGATTTGGCTTACATTTTCTGAATGACTGACTAGTTTAAAGTTTTAAGGAAATTCCTTTCCCAAGTAACTGCTAGCCCCATTAGACCAAAATTTTAGTATTTGACTTTGCATTACTTAAAGACAACATTCTTTGAGATGAGCTCTGTAATCTCTGTTTACCTACATTTGAAATTGTTAGGCAACATCATCTTTCAGTTAATTTTGCTTTATACTTCTATGGATCCTTTACAGTGTTGTATTATTATAAATACTTAGGTGACAATTAAGGTCCTTAGGCTTCTTGTTGTACAGTATTTTTTGGCTCATCAGATTAAAAATATTTTATATGTTTATATTCCTAATGCTGAGAGATTTAGAATCATTAATTCTTGTAAGTTAATGCATTTAGGGACATAGCACATAATTTTAAAAAAGTAGATCACAGTGGCCTATTTTGAATTTTGCAGGTATTCCTTTTCATTGCATTCTGTGTACATATTATACATTGTGAAGCCCAGATTCATAAAACTTTTTTGTCAGTTGATATATCTTGAGTTCGCATAATGTGTCAACCAAAAGTTAGGTCATTCTGACCTACTTTTAGAATTTCATGTTAATATTTAAATATTTTAAAAATTAAATGCCTTACAGTCATCATACTTGATCAGTTGGTTTATTTAGAGTGTCCTCAGAGTGTGTTGAATTAGAAAGTAGGTCACTTTGAGGGAAATAATTGCAAAAAAATATATTTTGAAAGAAGAATTTGTTATTGTCTCTTGTTGAATGAATTACATAAGGCATTTTTTATATTTGATAAAACACTTCTGGTACAAAGCAAGATAAGTCATAATTTAGAGTTCAAATTAATTGGTTTATCACATAAAGGTATGACCAATTGATGTTCTATAATGTTTACACAGTTAAACTGCTCTAATATAAATGGTACATGTAAATGAAACTGAAAACTTGTTGCCATGGCAACAAGAATGTCTTCCGTCCCTTCTCCGTCATCGGAAAAGTTGATTCTTCACTCATAACCCTATCTGTATGACGTTGTGCATTCTTTTTAATTTCATTCATACCTGAAATACTATAATATGTAAATTGTATAATATATCGCGTAATTCAAAGGGAAAATAATACCAGATATCATTTTAAAGATACAGTCTTATATTTCAGCTAAAAAAGGTACAAAAAAATGCAGACATTCTGGGGATTGAGTCAGGTTGCCCATGTGAAAATTGAACATGCTGACCATTACGCTAGTGGGACCATTTCTTATAAGAGTCTCTATTATCCCTAGTACAATCATTAAAAAATATTGAAACAAAAAAAGTTTAAAAAATCGACTTTTTTAATTTGCTTCCAGTAGTGACAGGAACTATTGATGATGCACAAAAAGGTGATTCCATGAATCTAGAAATGATGTTCTATCATCTCAAATGAGTCTCCAGTTCATATCTTTAGCTGTTGTTTAGATCTGCCATGGAAAAATCACTTATAAACGATAATTCACACTAAACTTAAAAACATTCCTTATATTTACATGTAACATGTTTTAAAGCACCAAAAATATACTCAATGTTTGAATTTCTTGCTGCCCTAAATTGTTATATTTTGGCTGACATCTCTGTAGCCTCATTGTGATGTCATATTAGCATGAGTTTCTCTGTGTATATTTCTATACGCGAGTATACATGAAAAAGGCTTTCAGATCAATTTTATAGTTGGTTAAGAAGAAAACATATGCAAATGTAAATATTTGAAATCGTCAAACAATTTCTTATGCATGTTTGATGTCGACCAGGGGAAGCAGGGCCTCTTGTAATTGATTTGTACAGAAAATTACTTAAATTATCAGATCAAATGACCTGGAAATATATGGCTTTCAATGTCAAAATTGGCAGTTTTTTTTTTTACAGTGCTTGTCCTGGGATTTTCAAGTGTCATAGATATTTATGCCCGCCATGAATATGGCCGCGGCATATGGAGTTTGTCATGTCCATCTTCCATCCTTCTGTCCTTCTGTCTGTCCTTCCATTGTGCTTTTCATTTAGCTCAGTGTTTAATTCAGTTGTATAAAGAAAACATTCAAGATAGTGTAATCAAACTTCATACATGGTAAAGTAAGCTATTCCACTGCATCGACCTTTTTGACCTAGACATTTACTTTGACCTTGACATCACTTTTCTTAAATTAGTATTTAGCTCAGTTTAAAAGAAACCATTCAAGGTATTTTTTATCAATCTTCATATGCTGATTCATTCTGATGAAAGCTATTCAACTGCATCAACATTTTTTGACCTTGACCTTTCCTTTGATTTTGACCTCGCTTTTCTTGAATGAGTGTTTAGTTCAGTTTTCAAGAAATCATTTAAGATAGTGTAATAAAATTTCATATGCTGATACTGATACCTTACAAACAAAGATACATAGCGGGTTCCAGTAAATGTTCAACCAAGCCTCTTTCTGTACTCCTCACTAAGATATTAACAGTAGTGAAGGAGAAACTTCAAGAGAACTGTGCAACAATGTATTCGAGAAGTGGTGTAAATCAGATGTTAATACTTAAAAATTCCAAGGAACTTTTGGAAAATTTGAAATCACAAGATTTTACCAAAATCAACAGCTTAAAAACTTACGACTATTCAACTTTATACACAACCATTCCCCATGATAAATTAAAGTCCAAGCTTTTTGATATCATTGACAGCTGCTTTTTCAATAAAAATGGAACTCGTAAATTTACTTACCTTGTCATTGGTCATTTGAAAAATTATTTTGTTAAAAAACATTCTGATTGTACACACAAGTACTCTGAAGTTGACATTGAAAAGATGCTTGAGTTTCTGATTGACAATATCTATGTGGTTTTTGGAGACCAGATCTTCCAACAAACTATTGGAATTCTCATGGGTACCAATTGTGCCCCATTATTAGCAGACCTTTATTTATTCATATGAAGCAGAATTTGTCCAAAATCTTATACGTGAAAAGAAGAAAACACTAATGCTGTGGCCTTCAACTCGACATTTAGATATATCAACGACGTGTTGTCAATTAACAATGGTTATTTCCATTCTTATGTCGATACAATATATCCCTGTGAGCTTGAGATAAAAGATACCACAGAGTCTGACACATCTGTTTCATATTTGGATATTTTACTTGAAAAAGACGTTAATGGTAATCTAACAACCAAGCTTTATGATAAACGTGATGACTTTAACTTTTCAATCGTCAACTTCCCTCACTTATGCAGCAATATACCTTCATCACCTGCATACAGGGTTTATATCTCTCAGTTGATTCGATACGCAAGAGCATGTTCTACGTATGTACAATTTCTAAAACGAGGTAAATTATTGACAAACAAGTTGATGAAACAAGAATATCAGCAGTCTCGTTTAAAGTTATCTTTTCTTAGTTCTATGGTAGATACAATGACCTTGACAGCAAATACAATTTATCATTGAGTCAAATGCTGACTGACGTTTTTCATACTAATTGTTAGGCCATTATTTACACACTGAATTGTCGACAGATTTTTCTGTTATTTCCCGATCATGACAAGGAGCACGCGGCGGGTGTGACCGGTCGGCAGGGGATGCTCACTCATCCATGGCACCTGATCCCATCTCTGATGTTTTGGAGGTCCGTGTTTGCTCTGCTCCTATTTTGTAATGTTTAATGGACTTTTGAGCTTGAATACTGTTCGTTATCTCCATATATTTCACATACTGAACATGCTGAAGAAAACTGCATCAACATATTTTTACCTTGACATTTCCTTTGACCTTTCCATTGACACTGACCTCACTTTTTTTTAAATTAGTGTCAAACTTCATATGCTGATATATACTGAAACTTCATATGCTGATACGCAGGTGAGTTAAGGCTAGGTATAAGCATTTCTACGCAAATAATCTAATTAAAATCCCTAAGGACTATATCTATTATAAAGAGAAAGCTTAAACTTGTTGTCTAATGCATACTTGGTACCCACGACATGAGACAGCCAGTACACATTATGACGTCATATTATGATGTCATTGTTTTTTACTACAAAAGATTATAATGGATATCAACAAAAATTCTTCGGCGCAAGGGCATACTCTATTTTATTTAACTGAAACAATGCATATTTAGAAGCAAAATATTCCAAAGTTTGCTGTATTGCTGCACAAATATCAACAGCTCGGTTGTATAATTTCTATTTGTAAAGTTTTAAGTTGAATAAGGGTAAAAATGTACAGTCCGGTGTAAGTTTCCTCAAATTTCGATCAAATGAGAAAATGCCTTGGATTTGTGCAGCAGTTTTACTAATCTATAGAATATTCTTCTAAGCATTATACAATTTTTATGTTAAAATAAGTAGGATAATCCCTTGTGCCGAAGCTGTTTTGTTGATGTATTTTATTACACCAAGTAGGTACGATCAGTGACGTCATAATATGACGTCATAATGTGTACTGTTTATAACATATCGTGGGTACTAAGTATGCATAAGAAAATAAATTAACACTTTCTCTGAATAATAAATACACCTCTTATGTGCTTTTATTAGCTCATTTGCATAGAAACACCTATGCCTAGCCTTAACTCACATGCGTACATTAACTGCATCAACATTTTTGACATTGACCTTTCCTTTGACCTTCACTTTTCTTAAATTTGTGTTAAGATCAGTTTCAAAGAAACCATTCATAATATTTTTATATGCCCGTCTTAAGACCGGACGTATTATGTTATAGCCTTCATGTCCGTCCGTCTGTTAGCTTTTTCGTGTCCGGCTCATAACCTTAATACTATTAGGCTTAGAATTATCAAACTTTGTCAGCTGATACATCTTGGGTAGAAGGTGTGTCTTGCATTAAAAGTAGGTCACTCTGACCTTTAATTAAGATGTTATGGCCAAATATGGAAAAATCCTGTCTGGCTCATAACTAGAAAACTATTAGACTTAGAATCATCAAACTTGGCCAATTTATGCATCTTAAGTAGAAGGTGTGTCGCGACCTATTTCAAGGTCACTGTGACCTTTAATTTAGTGAATTTTTTTTTAAAAAAACTGTGTCTCTATACTATTAAATTACACAATCCCCAAAAATGTAAGAATGTTGCAGTATCTTTATTAAAAAAATGTTTAATCAAGAAAATACTTATATTTTTTCATTATATACTTTACAGCAATCTATAACAAGTGTAATGTTAAAAGAGAAATTCCACCTTTCCCATGGGTGTAATCATCAAGCACTGGTCAAGGAGAATTTTGATAACAGAAAATTACATGTCAAATTGATGAGTTTAGTGTGAGGAACTAACTGGTAGAGCATCTCTGATCAAGCAGGTGTTATCTATATCTCCTGGGAATTGCTGAAAGGAATCAGTGTTGGATTAAATGAATAAATGCCTTAATGAATCTATTTGGCTAGCCTTTTAACTATTAAAATGAATTTGGTGAAAAGTAATTAAAACTAACTTGATATTGTATAATAAACTAATTTGATATTGTATAATATAATGAAAACTAATTATACCGGGGGGGGGGGGGGGGGGGGGGGTATTGGAATCAGCATATCGGTTTGTCTGTTTGTCAATATGAACTGCAGCTTAAAACCAGTCTGACATTAAATCTAAAAAAAATCATCAAGTATTTTTTTTAAAAAATGTTTTATGGTAGATAGATCATACAAATCTAAGAGTCATGCGGTAACCTTATTAAAAATATTAAATATTGCATCAAGATTACACAAGTTTTTGTTTTTTTTTATAAATCTTTGTAACAAATTAAAAAAAAAATCTGTTTTGAACGGAATGACATAAATATGCATTTTTATTACAATACAGACTATTGAAGCAGATAGTGCAAATCCATTCATCCCTTGGGAGTAATGAATGGACATGCATCTGTAAGCTTCTCAACTGCATCAACATTTTTTGACCTTGACCTTTCCTTTGACCTTGACCTCACTTTTCATAAATTTGTATTTTGCTTTCTTTTAAAGAAACCATTGAAGATATTTTATATGTAAGCTTATGCACTTATACATAATTTGGTGAGAATTTATCATCTTAAGCCAGTTTTAGCTCACCTGAGCTGAAGGCTCAAGTGAGCTTTTCTGATCAGAATTTGTCCATTGTCTGTCGTTGTTGTCATCGTCGTTGTTGTCATTGTAAACTTTTCATGATTTCATCTTCTTCTCCAGAACTACTGGGCCAATTTTAACCAAACTTGGCACAGAGTATCTTTGGGTAAAGAGGATTCAAGTTTATTCAAATGAAGGACCATGCCTTCTTTCAAGGGAAGATAATTACAAATTAGTGAAAAATCAATAGCATTTTGTAAAAATCGTCTTCTCAAGAACCACTGGACCAGGAAAGATGAAACTCTTGGGGAATCATCCTTAGGTAGTGTAGATTCAAGTTTGTTCAAATCATGACCCCCCTGGGTAGGGTGGGGCCCCAATGGATGATCAAAGTTTTACATAGGAATATATAGGAAAAATATTTAAAAATCTTCTTCTCAAGAACAGCAAAGCCATGATTGGTCATATTTATACTGAAGCATCCTCAGGTGGTGTAGATTCAGTTTGTTCAAATCATGACCCCCGGGGGTAGGATGGGGCTACAATGAACGATCAAAGTTTTACATAGGAGTACATGTATATAGGAAAAAAATTAAAAATCTTCTTCTCATGAACCACTGGACCAGGAAAGATGAAACTCATGTGGAATCATCCTCAGGTAATGTAGATTCAAATTTGTTCAAATCATGACCCCGGGGAGTAGGATGGGGCCACAATGGAGGATCCAAGTTTTACATACATGAAGGAGTACATAGGAAATTTTTATACCCCCCGCAAACGAAGTTTAGGGGGGGTATATTGGAATCACCATGTCCGTCTGTCTGTCCGTCTGTCTGTAGACGAGATTTTGTCCAGGCCGTTTCTCGGAAACTATTGCAAGGAATTGTCTGAAAATTTAAACACTTATTATTCACCATATGAAGGTGAGCACCTGGTTTTTTCATCATGATTGGATTATTTTTCTGCATTTTACAGGTGTTTTTTTCATTTTTACTGTGTGATTTTGTCCGGACTGTTCTCAGAGGCTATTGCATAGATTTGTATGAAAATTTGTACACTTATTATTTACCATATGAAGATGTACACCTGGTATTTTCAACATTATTTGATAATTTTTCTGCATTTTACAGATTTTTTTTTTTTTCATTTTTATTGACTTAGTCATTATGGGTTTATAAATGTCTGAGGTTTGAGATATAGAATGTAGAACATCTGAAGTGTACAAAAATGTGAACTACAGCTTAAAACTACTCATTAAAACTAAAAAAAAAAATACATCACCAGGTATTAAAAATAGTTTTTACATTACACAGCAGATAGTGTAAATCCATTTGTCCCTTGGGAGTAATGAGTGGACATGCATCCAGTTAAAGATTAATTAATGATTTTAGTGTGGAAAGTTGTTAGGGCATCGCTGATCAAGCAGGTGTTATCTTTATCTCCTGGGAATTTGGCAAAAGAGTTAAAGATTTCTGTTCTCTAATTCTCTTAATTGTTATTTATTGTCTGTCAAAGTACTGACCAGCTTTTTATTTATAAAATAAATTTGATATAAAGTTATCAAGATTAATTTGATTTTGTATAATACATGTATGTTGTTTTTTTTTCCTCAACAATCAATTTCAGTGCCATGTCCCACAAAGATGAAAGATAGTTGCAATGTATTAAAAAACAAAGTAATTACAATGTATTAGTGTTGCTATTTTATTAGGTTGCACCTTAGTTTCATTCATTTAAAAAAATATAATGAGCAATTAAATTTTTACTCTAAATGTTTATAAGAAAATTGTGAATATAACCACTTAGATCCATAAAATATTAGTAATTTGGCACCTTCTCTAAAAAAAACCCAGCGGGGGGTATTTGTCCCTTTTGGACAGTTCTAGTTTTTTTTTTAATTTCTTCTCGAGAACAGCAAAGCCATGATTGGTCATATTTATATGGAAGCATCCTCAGGTGATGTAGATTCAAGTTTGTTCAAATCATGACCCCTGGTGGTAGGGTGGGGCCACAATTGAGGATCAAAGTTTTACATAGGAATATACAGGAAAAATCTAAAAATCTTCTTCTCAAGAACAGCAAGGCCATGATTGGTCATATTTATGTGGAAGCTTCTTACGTGGTGTAAATTTAAATTTGTTCAAATCATGACCCCCTGTTTTAGGGTGGGGCCACATTATGGACGATCAAAGTTGTACATAGGAATATATAGGAAAAATCTTTAAAAATCTTCTCAAGAACAGCAAAGCCATGATTGGTCATATTTGTGTTGAAGCATATTCAGGTGGTGTAGATTTAAATTTGTTCAAATCATGACCCCCTGGGGTTGGGAGTGGTCACAATGGACAATCAAAGTTTAACATAGGAGTATATATATAGGAAAAAATTTTTAAAATCTTCTTCACAAGAATAGCAAAGCCATGATATTTGTATGGAAGCATCATCAGATGGTGTAGATTCAAGTTTGTTCAAATCATGATCCCCAGGGGGTAGGGTGGGGCCATAATTGATGATCAAAGTTATGCAAAGGAATACATAGGAAATTTTTTTTTTTAAAATCTTCTTCTCAAGAACAGCAAAACTATGATTGATCATAATTATATGGATGCATATAGTCTCAGATAGTGTAGATTCAGATGTGTTCAAACCATGACCCCCGGGGGTAGGGTGGACCATAATGAAAGTTCAAGTGTCACAGACAAAGAAATATGTAAGCATATTTAGTTAGGACTTAGTGTAGATTCAATTTTGTTCAAATCATACCCCCTTCCCCAGTCCCTTTTTAGGGGTAGGTGGGGACCACTTATGCATTAAAGTTTTCAATACTGAACTGATGTTTTCCTAGCCACAGTGCTCAGATGAGCGATGTGGCCCATGGGCCTCTTGTTTAGATTTCAATTTCAAAGAAACTATTCAAGATATTCTCGTTAAACTTCATACACTAAATACAAATTTTCATGTTACATTACTAATATACCCTCGGCAGGGCATTCATGTCCTATGAAAATATCTTCCTTTTTTTTTTTTTTTTTTTTTTACATTTTTAGGTCACCTGAGTAAACTCAGGTGACCTATTGCTATCCGTTTTCGTCCGTCATCGTACGTCGTTCGTCGGCCGTAAACTTTTGAACATTTTTAGCTTCTTCTCTGGAACCACTGAACCAATTACATCCAAATTTGGTATACAGCATTTATGGGTGAAGGGGAACAAAAATTGTGAATTTCATGGTCCCTGCCCCCCTGGGGCCTGAGGGGTGGGGCTAAAACCACCAAAAATAATGCAATCTTTAAAAATCTTCTTCTTTACTCCTGGACATCAAGCAGTCAAACTGTTGGCATCATTGTAATAAGCATTGAGCCCTCTACCAAAATTGTGAAATTCATGGCCCCAGGGTCAGGGGTTCTGGCCCCAGGGTGGGGATATATAGATCATATAGTGAAAGTGTGTTATTTCTTTGAAAATCTTCTTCTCTGCTCCTGGGTATTAAATAAAGTTACTAAGTACATAGTTATGATGAGCAAGAGTGCCTCTTCCAAAATTGTGAAATTCATGGCCCCAGGGTCAGGGGTTCTGGTGTTAGAGCGGGGCTCTATTGATTATATAGTGAAAATGCATTAATTCTTTGAAAATCTTCTTCTCTGCTCCTGGGTATCAAATAAAGGAACTAAGTACATAGTTATGATAAGCAAGAGTGCCTCTTTTAAAATTGTGAAATTCATGGCCCCAGGGTCAGGGGTTGTGGTGTTAGGGCGGGGCTCTATTGATTATATAGTGAAAATGCATTAATTCTTTGAAAATCTTCTTCTCTGCTTCTGGATATTTAATAAAGTAACTAAGTACATAGTTATGATGAGCAAGAGTGCCTCTTCCAAAATTGTGAATTTCATGGTCCCAGGGTCAGGGGTTCTAGTGTTAGGGTGGGGCTCTATTGACTATATAGTGAAAATGCATTAATTCTTCGAAAATCTTCTCCTCTGCGCCTGGGCATTAAGGTGATAAACTAAGTATACAGTTATGATGAGGAGGTGGGCCTCTTCCAGAATTGTGAAAGCCATGGCCCCTGGGTCAGGGGTTCTGGTGTTAGGGCGGGGCTCTATTGATTATATAGTGAAAATGCATTGATTCTTTGAAAATCTTCTTCTCTGTTACTGGAGACTATTTAAACAAACTAAGTGCATGGTTATGATGCATAAGGATGCCTTTTCCAAAATTGTGAATTTCATGGCCCCAGGGTCAGGGGTTCTGGTGTTAGGGCGGGGCTCTATTGATTATATAGTGAAAATGCATTAATTCTTTGAAAATCTTCTTCTCTGCTACTGGAGATTATTTTAACAAACTAAGTGCATGATTATGATAGACAAGGATGCCTCTTCCAAAATTTTTAAATATATCGCCTCAGTTTTGGGGGTTCTTGAAGGGGGGGGGGCTCTATTGATTATATAGTGAAAAAGCATTAATTCTATTAATTAAATTAATTAATCATTAATTAATCCTGTCGGCTCCTTAGTGTTGAGCTGATGAATAAATTGCTTAGCTATGATAAAAATGGGAGCTTCGAGCAGAATTTTTAAATCTTGTGGTCCTTGGGTCAGGGGTTCTGGCATAACGAGGGGGGGGGGGGGGCTTTTGATAATATAGTGGAAAAGTGTTAATTCTTTGAAGTCCATAGTAATGATGATGAGGGTAACTCTTCCAGATTTGTAAATTTCTTGACCCTTGGTCTTGGGTTCTGGTGTTAGGGTAAGGCTTTGTTGAATCTGTAGTGAAAATGCATTGTACCTGTGAAATTCTTCTCTGCTTCTTGGCATATCGGAAGCAAACTGAGTAAAAGTTTAAATATGAGTAAACATATTTCTACCAGATTTTTAAACATCTGGACCATTTGTCTAAGCATTCTGGTCCTGGGCAGGGCTCTATTAATTTGTATTCTACTGAGAGAAGTTATTCCCCTTTTCCATTCACCTTTGATAATTAATCACTGTAAATAATGTATTTGAAAGGTTAATAGAATAAGATAATTATCCAAGAATGTTTATCGTATAATTAAAAAAGTACTTTCTTAGTTTTAATAATCAGGTAGACCTGTAAGTAATAAATAAATAAAAATGAGACAAAAATAACTTATCTTATTAAAAGTTCTTCAAAGACCATAAGAGAGGTCAATGCTAGAGGTCTTAATATGGGTTTATAAATAGTACAGAAGCACTAATAGTTTGTTAATAGGCTGCATGGTGATTAGTGTGAAGTGGGGGACAGATTAGAACTCAATTTCTGAGTTGATAGTGAATACTAGACTAATTATTTTGTTGATCCTGATCTTCCTACTTCTCTTGTTTTTGTTCCTCTGCTCTGCCTCTGGGTATTAAGTAATCAAAGTAAGCATGCTAACTGTATAGTTATGATGAGCAATAGTGCCTCTTTCAAAATTGTGAATTACATGGCCTCTGGTTTAAAATACAAACCAAATTCAATTGTTGGAAAGTTGTTACACAATACTCAGGTGACCTATAAGGCCTGTGGGCCTCTTGTTATAACTTGAAGCAGCTTAGGTTACACTTTATAAACAAGTATAAGGGCAGTATTTTTTCTAATTATTCAGGAGGAAAAAGTCAAAATGAAGACTTTAGTGGGCAAGACAAAGATGTCATAGCAGAAAATCCACTGGAGGTGGAGAGAAATAGCTGTACTTCACCAGAGGAGATTTATCCTGCTTCTGATTTATCTAAGGAGGTGGATATGCAGGATGAGGCGGTGAATGCAGAAGGTAAATCTAATGAATTCTTTAATAAATGCATATTTCTTAAGAGTAGTTTTACATTGGATTTATTAAACGGTGTTAAAATAATTTGAAAGTTTAGAGATTTTATCTTTATGCTAGTATTGAATAGATTTAGTGCAAATTCCACTTAGACAAAGTCTCATCTGAAGAACAGGTCTCCACGTTCCACAGTGGATTCGAACCCATGATGTAAGGATCAGCTGCTTACTCCTTCACTCTAGAGCAGTTGCTCTAACCACTGTGCCGCCCTGGTAACAGAATTTAAATGTAAATGTATAATAGAAAAATGCCGCAATTTTTTCTACCATTTTAGAGGAAAAAAGCCCAATTGAGGACTTTAGTGGGCAAGACAAAGACGTCGTAGCAGAAAATCCACTGGAGGTGGAGAGAAATAGCTGTACTTCACCAGAGGAGATTTATCCTGCTTCTGATTTATCTAAGGAGGTGGATATGCAGGATGAGGCGGTGAATGCAGAAGGTAAATCTAATAAAAAAAAATTTATGGTGAGATAATATTTTGAAAGTTTAGGAATTTTATTTTAATATTAGTATTGAATTGAGTAGACTTTGTGCAAATTCCACTTGGACATTTATCAGCAAATTTAAGCCTATATAGATTTTTATCTGAACCAACTCATTGAGTCGTATTATCATGTGGTCTAATTGCTGTATTTATTATGAAGAGAAAACTATTTTTTTGTCATCTTATCATCCAATTCATACACAAGGAAGTGAATTAAATTCTGAAAATGAAACAAAAACTTATAGACAGCATAGAGTTTTGTATTTTGGTTTATTCTATTATAATTAATTTATGAAATATTACTTAAGTTGAACTTAACATGTTAATTAAGGATTAGCTTTTTGATAGAAATGGTATAAAGAAAACACAAAGGGCTACACAAAAAATGCGCATCACATACATATGTTGTAATGGATTGCTTATAAGAACATTTCTGTGCCTTCAATTCAGATTAGAACTTGTTCAAAAAAGAACACTGCATGAAGTTAAATTGTGGCAAAAGATAGTACTGTACAGAAAATGTACTGTAATTTCATCATTTTTTATTGATTCAGAACATCAATTTTCATAGATTTCATTGCTGAATCATTCCATGAAATCAATGTTCATTATGAAATCACCAAATATCAATTTAACTGCTTTATGGAAATACAGATTGTCTGTATTGGAATATATAAATTTGGGTTGAAATTCATAAATTATACTCTCTATTCATAACAGGCCTAAATTATCAAAATGATTTTTCTAATTTGATGAAAATTTTACTTTTATCTGCATATTTTTATGCCCCCGGATCGAAAGATCCCGGGGTATATTGTTTTTGTCCTGTCTGTCTGTTTGTCTGTCTATCTGTTGTCAACTTTAACCTTACCCATAACTTTTGATTTGTTGGAGCTATGACTTTCATATTTCACATGATTATTCCTTGTGACAAGACCTTTCTTTGGGTACCATCATATTTGACCTTTTGATCTTGACCTTGGAGTTTGACCCACTTTTGCAAAATTTTATGAGACTTTAACCTGGCCATAACTTCTGAACAGTTGGTGCTTCGGGTTTCAAACTTCACATGTATATTCTTCGTGACAAGGCCTTCCTTGGATACCAACAGCTTTGACCTTTTGACCTTGACCTAGGAGTTTGACCTACTTTTGAAAAACTTAACCTTGGCCATAACTTTTGAACAGTTGGTGCTTTGGGTTTCAAACTTCACAGGTGTATTCCTTGTGACAAGACCTTCCTCTGGATATCAACCTCTTTTGACCCTTTGACCTTGACCTAGGAGTTTGATCTACTTTTGAAAAACTTAACCTTGGCCATAACTTTTGAACTGTTGGAGCTAGGGCTTTCATACTTCACATATGTAATCCTTGTGACAAGACCTTATTTTGGATACCAACCACTTTGACCTTTTGACTTTGACTTAGGAGTTTGACCTACTTTTGAAAAACTTTAACCTTGGCCATAACTTTTGAATAGATTACACTAGGGCTTTCATACTTCACATATATAATCCTTGTGAAATCACCTTCTTTTGGATATGAACCATTTTGACCCTTTGACCTTAACATAGGAGTTTGACCTACTTTTGAAAAACTTTAACCTTGGCCATAACTTTTGAATGGTTGGTGCTAGGGCTTTCATACTTCTCATATGTAATCCTTGTGACAAGACCTTCCTTTGGATACCAACAACTTTAACCTTGACGTTTTACTTACTTTTAAAAAACATTAACCTTCGCCTTAACTTTTGAACAGTTGCAGCTAGGGCTTTCAAATTTCACAGGTATATTCCTCGAGACAAGGCCTTTCTTTGGGTACCAACTTTTTTAATCTTTTGGCCTAGATTTTGACTTTCATTTGAGAAACTTTAAGCTTCACCATAAGCTGCCATATAGGGGCATCAGTGTTTCACAAACACATCTTGTTTTTTCAACGAAATGACCTCAGATATGTTAAGTTATAAAAGTTCTGTCATTTCGAAGTCATTGACAATAAGGGGCTTGTTTGTTTTCCGTCCTAGCGTGAACTCATACCCAGCATGCATGAATTTGCTTGCCTACAACTTAGAGCCTCTGCGTCACTATTAACAGGCATTGCACAATAAAAAGCTTAATATTTTTGTTACTTTTAATATACTGCTTCTTCCATATTCAATTCAATGTTTTACTGTTCATGGTAGCTCAGTCGGTAGAGTGCTTGCTATGTGATCGGGAGGTTGTGAGTTCAAATCTCGGCCACAACTGATCTAAGTCGATAAAACACAGGTAGCAACTGTTCCTTCGCCATGCACTCAGCACTTTAAATGAAAGTTGCGGATCCTTCGGATGAGTCCTTAAAAACCGAGGCCCCGTGTCATGGCAGGCGTTGGCAAGATAAAGATCCCTCACTGCTCATTGGCCCTGAGTGCCAAGTAAAGGTCAAAATTTGAAGCCCTTCACTGGGATATGGTGACATCTCTATATGAGTGAAAAATTCTCGAATGGGATGTAAAACAACATACAATCAATCAATGAATTCATTGTTTTTAATATGTGCAAACTTTGTTCCAAAATCAGTGTTAATATTAAAGTAAAAATTTTTGCTAAATTGTGATAAAGTATTATTTCAACATCAGATATTTATTTTGGCATGTGTGCATAAACTTAGTAGATATGGGCCATAACTTAAGAACCCTTTGGCCAATTTTTATTAAATTTGTCACAGAATATCCTTGGCCCAAGCCCCAAGGGCTCCTGTTTATACTAAAACTAGGGTTGTGATCCTTAAACAAGGGGAGATAATTAGGAAAATAAAAACCAAAAGTACTGGTTGCTAAAAAACTTTCTTTTCAAGAACCACTGGACAAATTATCACCAAACTTATGTACAAGGATGAGGATATGTTGAAGATTAAAAATTGTTCAAGACATTATACTGGGGCAAAGTTGACCAAAAATTATGCTTTATTAAAACTTTGATTTTTTGTTTACTATAAGGACTAGAATCATTAAACCTTGTCAGTTGATGCTTCTTAGGATGTCATTTCATGTTGATTCAAAAGTAGGACATTGTGTTAATATTGTTAAGGCATGATGGAGCTTACAGAAAGAAAGAATGAAGTAAAAAGGTGACCATAAAAAATTTGGTATGGTTAATTTTTCTTGAATTCATGTATCCACGGAACTTTTTTTTTTAGTACATGTAAAATGATGCCCACAAATATTGGTGAAACCACAGTATTAGGTGTTACATGTAATCCAAGAGAAAGCAGATTTGCTAAAATATTTGGATCCTTAAAGATGCAGACTGTATTATGTCTGTAATCTTCATGGTTATGGGAATTAAGATTCTAAGGCCAAAATAAAAAATACCTTTGTTTCCCCATAACGCGACCAACCCACTTAAATCGTGCCGACTAAAAAGTTTTTTAATAAGATTATTCAAATATTTTTTTTATTGTTTATCAACTTTATAAAATACAATTTCATCAATATACGTTTTTTATCAGAATGGCGGCTTTTGTTTTACTCTCAATTGGCGCCCACAACTTGTGGCCACAGCGGGTTAGTTAGTGTTATAAAACGTCGGTGACGTATCAATCTTATTGTATATCTTTAACTTATTAGAATCCTACACTCTTGAAACATTTCGTGAATTAAATATACCATGACTCAGTCCTGAGTCATGGTATATTTAATTCATGAAATGTTTCAAGAGTGTAGGATTCTAATAAGTTAAAGATTTACAATTCTATACCACTCCTTAGTGGTAAGGTGGTATTTACAAATGTGTCTTCTAAAATTAACATACGTAGTAAGCATGGCAAAGCCTGCCTCATGAGCAGATGAGAGGCCCATCTTGTATGTGCATATCAATAAATTTCACTGAATTTCATTCGTTTTGATCTAATAAACAGTTCATGTATGATCCTATTTTTACTATATAGGACCATAAGAGTTGTAAATATGTATATTGATAGTAGATAGTATATGTAGATAGTAGGTTGAAAAATATACTGGGATGTCCAATGGTTGAGCATTTGCGAATCTTGTCTTTTTGTAAATATTCGATTTTAATAAATTTACGCTGGCCTGAAATATTTCACAAGTTCAAATGAATAATATTTGTGAATAAATTAACCATACACGTTGCTTCATTTGTATGATCTTCGGTTTAAAAATCGGTTTCTTTTGTTCTTTCTTATTTATAAAGATATTATTCAATTTTTCAAAAAGTATTTTCAAAACTGCTGTCAGAAAAAAAATTTAATTTACCTACCTACCTGCCCAACTTGAGATTTTAGGGTCAGGTTAGGGGAAACAAAGATATTTTTAATGATGGCCTAATGTACAATATAAAAATGCAGCAATTTTTTCTAACTCTCTAGGGGAAAAAAACTCAAGTGAAGACTTTAGTGAGCTAGACAAAGATGTCATAGCAGAAAATCCACTGGAGGTGGAGAGAAATAGCTGTACTTCACCAGAGGAGATTTATCCTGCTTCTGATTTATCTAAGGAGGTGGATATGCAGGATGAGGCGTTGAATGCAGAAGGTAAATCTAAAGAATTCTTTAATAAATGCATATTTCTTAAGAGTAGTTTTACATTGGATTTATTAAACGGTGTTAAAATAATTTGAAAGTTTAGGGATTTTATTTTTATGCTAGTATTGAATAGATTTAGTGCAAATTCCACTTAGACAAAGTCTCATCTGAAGAACAGGTCTCCACGTTCCACAGTGGATTCGAACCCATGATGTAAGGATCAGCTGCTTACTCCTTCACTCTAGAGCAGATGCTCTAACCACTGTGCCGCCCTAGCAATGGAGACGTAAATGTGTAATATACAAGAGGCCCATGGGCCACATCACTCACCTGAGTAACTTTGGCCATGCTGTTCTTTACCAGATTTCCCCCCTTGTAATACTTATTGTGGCCCCGCCCTACCCCTGGGGGTCATGATTTTAACAATTTAGAATCTACACTACCCCAGGATGCTTCCCCATTAGTTTCAGCTTTTCTGGCCTAGTTCTTGAGAAGAAGATTTTTAAAGATTTTTATGCCCCGCCATGAATATGGCCAGGGCATTGTGTTTTTCATGTCTGTCTTCAGTCTTTCTGTCCTTCCGTCTGTCCGTCTGTCCTTCTGTCACACTTTGTGTTTAGCTCTGTTCAAAACTCAGTTTCAAAGAAACTATTCAAGATATTTTTATCAAACTTCATATGCTGATAGATATTGATGAGAGCTATGCAACTGCATCAACATTTTTTGACCTTGACCTTTCCTATGACCTTGACCTCACTTTTCTTAAATTAGTGTTTAGCTCAGTTTTAAAGATACCATTCAAGATAGTGTAATCAAACTTCATATGTTGATACATACTGATGTAAGCTATTCAACTGTACCAATATTTTTTGACCTAGACCTTTCTTTTGACCTTGACCTCACTTTTCTTAAATTAGTGTTTAGCTCAGTTTTAAAGATCCCATTCAAGATAGTGCAATCAAACTTCAAATGTTGATACATACTGATGTAAGCTATTCAACTGCATCAACATTTTTTGACCTTGACCTTTCTTTTGACCTTGACTTCACTTTTTTTTTGAATTAGTTTTTAGCTCAGTTTCAAAGAAACTATCCAAGATATTTTTATCAAACTTCATATGCTGATAGATATTGATGAGGGCTATGCAACTGCATCAACATTTTTTGACCTTGACCTTTCCTATGACCTTGACCTCACTTTTCTTAAATAAGTGTTTAGTTCAGTTTTAAAGATACCATTCAAGATAGTGTTATCAAACTTCATATGCTGATACATACTGATGAGAGCTATTCAACTGCATCAATATTTTTTGACCTTGACCTTTCTTTTGACCTTGACCTCACTTTTCTTAAATTAGTGTTTAGCTCAGTTTTAAAGATCCCATTCAAGATAGTGCAATCAAACTTCAAATGTTGATACATAATGATGTAAGCTATTCAACTGCATCAACATTTTTTGACCTTGACCTTTCTTTTGACCTTGACTTCACTTTTTTTTGAATTAGTTTTTTGCTCAGTTTCAAAGAAACTATCCAAGATATTTTTATCAAACTTCATATGCTGATAGATATTGATGAGGGCTATGCAACTGCATCAACATTTTTTGACCTTGACCTTTCCTATGACCTTGACCTCACTTTTCTTAAATAAGTGTTTAGTTCAGTTTTAAAGATACCATTCAAGATAGTGTTATCAAACTTCATATGCTGATACATACTGATGAGAGCTATTCAACTGCATCAATATTTTTTGACCTTGACCTTTCTTTTGACCTTGACCTCACTTTTCTTAAATTAGTGTTTAGCTCAGTTTTAAAGAAACCCTTCCTAATATTTTTATCAAACTTCATATGCTAATACATACTGATGTAACATTTTCAACTGCATCAACAATTTTTGACCTTGACCTTTCCTTGACCTCACTTTTCTTAAATTAATGTCAAACTTCATATGCTGATGCATACTGATGTAAGCTACTCAACTGCATCAATATATTTTTTCACCTTGACCTTTCCTTTGACCTTGACCTCACTTTTCTCAATTTGTGTTAAAATGTTGCATTACTAATATACCTTCAGCAGGGCATTCATGTCCTATGGACATATTTCTAGTTTCCAATATATTTCAATGTAAAACTTGGATTCCCTATTGTGTCCCCGCCCTACCCCCGGGGGTCAGGATTTTAACAATTTAGAATCTACACTACCCCAGGATGCTTCCACATAAGTTTCAGCTTTTTTGGCCCAGTGGTTCTTGAGAAGATTTTTTAACGACCCCACCCTATTTTTGTCTTTTCTTGATTATCTCCCCTTGTAAGGGGATTTGGCCCTTTATTTTCACAATTTAAACTCCCGTTCACCTAAGGATACTTTGTACCAATTTTGGTTAAAATTGGCCCAGTGGTTCTTGAGAAGAAGTTGAAAATGTGAAAAGTTTACAGACAGATGGACAGACAGACGGAAGGACGGACAGACGACGGCCAACGGGTGATCAGAAAAGCTCACTTGAGCTTTCAGCTCAGGTGTGCTAAAAAGGGCAATTTTTTCTACCATTTTTAGAGGAAAAAAGCCTAATTGAGGACTTAAGTGAGCTAGACAAAGATGTCATAGCAGAAAATCCACTGGAGGTGGAGAGAAATAGCTGTACTTCACCAGAGGAGATTTATCCTGCTTCTGATTTATCTAAGGAGGTGGATATGCAGGATGAGGCGGTGAATGCAGAAGGTAAATCTAATGAATTCTTTAATAAATGCATATTTCTTAAGAGTAGTTTTACATTGGATTTATTAAATGGTGTTAAAATAATTTGAAAGTTTAGAGATTTTATCTTTATGCTAGTATTGAATAGATTTAGTGCAAATTCCACTTAGACAAAGTCTCATCTGAAGAACAGGTCTCCACTTTCCACAGTGGATTCGAACCCATGATGTAAGGATCAGCTGCTTACTCCTTCACTCTAGAGCAGATGCTCCAACCACTGTGCCGCCCTGGTAACAGAATTTAAATGTAAATGTATAATAGAAAAATGCCGCAATTTTTTCTACCATTTTAGAGGAAAAAAGCCCAATTGAGGACTTTAGTGGGCAAGACAAAGACGTCGTAGCAGAAAATCCACTGGAGGTGGAGAGAAATAGCTGTACTTCACCAGAGGAGATTTATCCTTCTTCTGATATATCTAAGGAGGTGGATATGCAGGATGAGGAGGTGAATGCAGAAGGTAAATCTAATGAATTCTTTTTTGACAGGTCTAGACGATTTCCAAATAACGATTACCGTGAATTGCTATTAATACACAGAATAAACAAGGTGCTAATCCTTCTGACCAATCAGATAACTGCATTTAGACAAACCCATAAAAAAAATAAATAAAACATGTGGTTTTAAACTTTTTTGCTCAGAAAATGATTTTAGAACAAACTTTTTGTAAACTTTTTGCACATTTAGGAATGATACAGCATATATATGACAATTCTACCATGAACAAACTTCGACTTGAAAGCTTAGAATAAATTCTAAATGGGATTAAAAATCTGTCACTAAGATGTAGAAATGCCAAAAGTGTAACTTATGTTAAGAAATTTGATATAAATACGGTAGATTTTCAAATTTTAGAGCCTGAAAATGTTTTGTATGGGAATATATAAATAATTTCATTTTTTTTCATTATTTCCTGAGTGTTTGTTGCACAAAAAATCTTTTTGAAGGAAAAAAAAACAACAGCAGGTGTTCTCTTTTTGTTCCTTTGAAATATTTTTGGGGTGTGTAAAAATGCTGTTGTCTGATTGGATAGAAAAATATTTACATGTGTATGGTGTATAATTATAGCAGCTTTCAGTTATTGGTCTTGATTTTCATATCTGGAAATCATCCAGACCTGTTTAAGGCCAACATTTCCTGTTTTATGGGAGTGCCAACCCTAATTTGTGCTAAAATGAAATAAAAATAAAAGCCCTAATTCATGTTTTATTTTTATTGCCCCTGCTGATAGTTTATTTACATAGTCACTGAATAAATAAAAGAAATATAAACAAACCTTTTCAAACTTTCAAATCACGATTTGCCATTGGCTTAGATAATAAAATATATTCATCCATGCAATCATGGAGAACTAGTGAGCCTGCATTCGAAGCATGAATAGTCACTGTAGCATAGCGCCAAAATATCAGACTCAGAGGATTTAATATAGTTTTAGATAGTCATTTTATTTTAAAAAATTATATGGCAATGTCATATTAAAAGTATAAAATTCAGATTAACTTTTAATGAAAGATTCAATGAAATAGATGAAACATTAAATTTGATCAAATGTCAAGTGGAGGGCCACGTGGAGATTGAGGTTCTGTCAGCCCCTTGCTTCGAAAGGTTTTAAATATGTATTATCTTTGTCAATTTTCTCAATACATTGAAATACATCTTGAAGAGTATTTTAAGACTTAATTTTAAGATAATAATATTTTCTTTTACAAGTAATGACAGAACTGTAGAAAGTGGCTTATTTAAGAAAATTCAAATCATAACTTGCCTTTGTTTTATGACAAATAAGGCAACTCAAAATTACCTATGAAAATTCATGTACCTGCAAGATATTTTCTTTTTTATCATTATTCGGAATTTTGCTTGTAATGTTACGATTTAATTGCACATAAGCATGTTAATATAGCTAGTGTATATGTATCTCTAGTTTAGTAAAACAACTTTTTTAGCCTTGAGAGAAAAGCATTGCTGTAAATGACATACCCATACAAATACCATTTAAGTTCAAGACCTGGATTTTTTCTTTAAAAAGTTGTGGGTTAGAACCAGTTTTAACAAACTTTGGAATTCTGCAGTAAACAAAGCATTATCATAGTCTATTTTACATGCATATATACTATGGGAAAGAGGTGTATTGTCTACAATTATGTTTAAAGTAAGCATGCTCATGCAAAAAGAAAAAATATAAGGATAAAATGAAATTAAAAATACTACATTTTCAGGAAATTATATATTTTCAATAAAGAGATGGTACCATACTACATATTGAGAAAACTATATTATGTGAATTATTTAAGCTGTCGATCCATTGAAAGTCTCGCTGTATTTTCGCCACAACATTGCCAGAGCTACTGAAAAATCCTCTGAGTCAGATCTCGTAATTTGCTGAATACCGAAAAATAAGATTCTGAAAATTTTATGATGGATGTGATGTAAGGCCTACTGTATAAGTTTACTGTGGAGACTCTAAGGTTTATGTTGAAACATGATATGTGATAACTGAAAGAAGACTATAGAATTGTATGTCTGATTTGTATTAATGTTGGAAACTGCAAGCTGTTAAGACTAGAAATGCACCCTCCCCCAAATATCTATAATTGTTTGTTTGTATTTTAACGTCCCTCTCGAGAATTTTTCACTCATATGGAGATGCCACTACTTGTCAGTGGAGAGCTGCAAATTTTGACCTATGCTTGGCACTCAGGGCCATTGAGCAATGAGGATCTTTTTTGTATCAGCACCTACTGCGACACGGGACCTTGGTTTATACGGTCTCATGCAAAGGACCGATCTCCACATCCCACAGTGGGATTCGAACCCGCAATGTAATGATCAACTTACTCCGCGACTCTAGAGCAGATGCTCTTACCACTGCACCATGCAGGCCACCCCAAATATCTAAGAAGAAAGTAAAATTTAAACAATTCCATGAGTTTTTCAAAAACACCTTTTTTCTACCAATTTAGGCCATAGAACAAAAAAGCATTAATTAAAAAAAAAAAAATTAAAGCACATTTTTTTTTAGATTTTATTTTATTTTTAGCTCACCTGAACCTTCGGCTCAGGTGAGCTTTTCTGATCGAAATTTGTCTGTTGTCTGTCGTTGTCATCAATGGTGTTGTTGTAAACTTTTCACATTTTCATCTTCTTCTCAAGAACCACTTGGCCAATTTCAAACAAACTTGCCACAGAGTATCCTTGGGTAAACGGGATTCAAATTTGTTCAAATGAAGGGCCACATCTTTTCCAAGAAGAGATAAGATTTCATGAAAAATTAATGGCATCATTTAAAAATCTTCTTCTCAAGAACTACTGTGCTTGAAAATATGAAACTTATGTGGAATCATTGTGAGGTAGTGTAGATTCAAATTTGTTCAAATCATGACCCCTAGGGGTAAGGTGAAGCCACAATGGGGGATCAAAGTTTTACATAGGAATGCATTGGAGAAATCTTTAAAAATCCTCTTCTCAAGAACAGCAAAGCCATGATTAGTCATATTTATATGGAAGGCATCTCAGGTAGTGTAGGTTCAAGTTTGTTCAAATCATGACCCCCGTCGGAAGGGTGGGGCCACAGTGGGGGATAACAGCAAAGCCATGATTAGTCATATTTATATGGAAGGCATCTCAGGTAGTGTAGGTTCAAGTTTGTTCAAATCATGACCTCCAGGGGAAGGTAGGGTCACAATGGAGGGTCAAAGTTTTACTTTGGAATACATGGGAAAAAATCTTCAAAAATCTGCTGCTCATGAACAGCAAACTGTGATTAGACATATTTATGTGGAGGCATCCTCAGGTAGTGTAAATTCAAGTGTGTTCAAATCATGACCCCCGGGGAAGGCAGGGGCCACAATGGGGGATCAAAGTTTTACATAGGAATACATTACAAGGAAAAATTGTTAAAAATCTTCTTCTCAAGAACAACAAAGCTGTGATTGGTCATATTTCTGTGGATGTATCTTCAGGTAGTGTAAATTCAGGTTTGTTCAAATCATGACCCCCAGGGGTAGGGTGGGGCTACAATGGTGATCAAAGTCTTACATAGGAATACATAGGAAAAAATCTTTAAAATTTTCTTCTCAAGAACAGCAAAGCCATGATTGGTCATATTTATATGGAAGCATCCTCAGTAGTGTAGATTGAAAGTTTTACATAGGAATTCATAGTGAAAATCTTTAAATCAAGAACGTAGGAATACATAGGAAAAAATCTTTAAAAATCTTCTTCTTGAGAACAGCAAAGCTGTGATTGGTCAAATTTATACTTTTCAATACTAAACTGATTAATTTTCTGCTTTTTCCTAGCCAAAGTGCTCAAGTGAGCAATATGGCCCCTGAACCTTTTGTTATTCTTCTGAGCAACTGCTTTAATTTCAAACTTTTTAAAAAAAATTTCGCTTCTACCCCCTTCCCCTCTCCTCCCCCTACTCAGATTCAAATTTGGGAACAAAGCTCTTGAACAGAAAATAAAAAAAACATTGGTCTGTGTGCATATTTCACAAGACTAGTTTTACTGCAATTCATTTTTTTGTACAGCAAAGAGATCTAACTTATTAGTTATTAGTTATTATTGTGAATCTACTGGTCTGTAATATTGCCGTTTAGAATGTTTTTATTTGCTCAATTTATATAAAAGTTCTGAAGATCACTCAATGACCTTATTAGTTTATCATATTATTTAGAATTGATTGGAATTTTAAAAGAAATTTTATTTTATGATCATTTTTAGATGGAAACAGCATTGATTTTATCAAATGTGGTAGCTGCAAAGGAATTTTTAGCAACATCAATTTTTTTTTGGAACACAAAAAGAATTTTTGTGGTGTAAATGGAAAACAATGCTTGGTGAGTATGAACATACAGTTGGTTTTTATGCCCCGCCATGAATATGGCCGGGGCATATAGTGTTTGTCATGTCCGTCTTCCGTCCTTCCGTCCTTCTGTCCTTCCGTCCTTCCGTCTGTCCTTCCGTCACACTTTGCGTTTAGCTCTGTTCAAAGCTCAGTTTCAAAGAAACTATCCAAGATATTTTTATCAAACTTCATATGCTAATAGATATTGATGAGGGCTATGCAACTGCATCAACATTTTTTGACCTTGACCTTTCCTTTGACCTTGACCTCACTTTTCTTAAATTAGTGTTTAGCTCAGTTTTAAAGATACCATTCAAGATAGTGTAATCAAACTTCATATGTTGATACATACTGATGAGAGCTATTCAATTGCATCAACATTTTTTTGACCTTGACCTTTCTTTTGACCTTGACCTCACTTTTCTTAAATTAATGTTTAGCTCTGTTTTAATGAAACCATTCATGATATTTTTAACAAACTTCATATGCTGATACATACTGATGAGAGCTATTCAACTGCATCAATATTTTTTACCTTGACCTTTCCTTTGACCTTGACCTCACTTTTCTTAAATAAGTTTTTAGCTCAGTTTTAAAGATACCATTCAAGATAGTGTTATCAAACTTCATATGCTGATACATACTGATGAGAGCTATTCAACTGCATCAACATTTTTTGACCTTGACCTTTCCTTTGACCTTGACCTCACTTTTCTTAAATTAGTGTCAAACTTCATATGCTGATACATACTGATGAGAGCTATTCAACTGCATCAATATTTTTTGACCTTGACCTTTCCTTTGACCTTGACCTCACTTTTCTTAAATTAGTGTTTAGCTCAGTTTTAAAGAAACCATTCATAATATTTTCATCAAACTTCATATGCTAATACATACTGATGTAACCTTTTCAACTGCATCAACATTTTTTGATCTTGACCTTTCCTTTGATCTTGACCTCACTTTTCTTAAATTAGTTTCTGAATCAAACGTCATATGCTGATACATACTGATGTAAGCTATTCAACTGCAGCAATATTTTTTGACCTTGACCTTTCCTTTGACCTTGACCTCACTTTTCTCAATTTGTGTTAAAATGTTGCATTACTAATATACCCTTGGCGGGGCATTCATGTCCTATGGACATATTTCTAGTTTTTATATTTTGTTAGTACTGTATGTGGCAAAATCTCTGATTAACTTAAATAAATGAAAATATGATTGATTGATTGATTGTATGTTATTTTATTCGAGAATTTTTCACTCAATGGCATATAAAGACGTCACCATATACCAGTGAAGGGCTTCAAATTTTGACCTTTACTCGGCACTCAGGGCCATTGAGCAGTGAGGGATCTTTATCGTGCCAACGCCTGTCGTGACATGGGGCCTCGGTTTTTAAGGTCTCCTCCAAAGGACCCGCAACTTTCACTTTGCTCATGGCGAAGGAACAGTTGCTACCCATTTTTTATCGACTTAGGTCAGTCACTGCTGAGATTCGAGCTCACGGCCTCCCGATCACGAAGCGAGCGCTTTACCAACTGAGCTACCATGAACGGTTGAAAATATGAAATCATGAGAACCACTCTTTGCCTATGTAAGACGTAATCAACAAAAATGTCACTTCAAAATTGCCTGCAAGTTTGAAAAAAAAAAACTGACTTCAGACTAAATTGTTCTTGTCAAGTTATCATTTATTAAACACATTAACAGTATTTGTATATAATCTTTATTTTTCTCAGCTCATCAGAGCTGAGAGCTCAGGGAAGCTTTTCAGATTTTCAGATCACCCATTGTGCAGTTTCTGTCCCTATGTCTGTCTGGTGCCTGTCTAACTGTCCATTAAAAACTTTTTACATTTTTGACTTCTTCTCAAGAACCATTTTGAGATTTTGAGTTTGGTTGAATTATAAACATTGGGGCATCAATATGAGGTCTGTCAGTTGTTTTAATTAGAAAAAAGGAGTGGGGCTATTAAAATATTTTTGGTGAAGATCAGCTAAGTGCCAATGTGACTAAGGTTAGCATTGCCACTAATAGTTATCTTGTTTGCATGCTCACATTGCTGATCATGACATATACATTTCTTTCATGAACCATCAAAAAACCCATTTCAATTAGATACAGATTAAGTCATGAAGAATGAAATTTCTTAACAAAATTCATCGTGCTGTATAATGATTTATGCTGATGGGATTTTTTTATTCATTAATTGTATAATTTTTTCAGACGGAGGAGAAGGCGGATTTGGTTGCTGTCATTGGAAACTTCCATCAGTCATCCCCAGAAAAATTTACACATGAAGCTGCTGGTAGTCAATGTACAAGCAATTGCCTCACAGCTATTATAGCTGGTTTCCTTAAAAATGTTGATTGCTGGGATTCGGAATTTATAGACAATATTTTAGAAGGAGGTGATAGAGTTCACCTCAGTGTTCTCCAAAAGAAGCATTGGCCATTCCAAAGACAAGAGTCTAGACTAGACATTGATGAGTTTCCTGAAAAAATTGAATGTCAGATTGGCAGCCATGAAGTAGTTGCAAGTGTAGGAGTCCATGAGCCTTTGTTTGGAATGTCTTCATACATTGATACTTTAGTTTCATCTGCAATCATTGACAAGCCCAATCAAAGCTTTATTTTACGGATGTTTGATGTTTGTATTGCAATACTTCCCAGGAATCATCGTCAGTATTCTATATTTGATCCACATTCAAGGAATACTGATGGTTTTGTTGATGCCAGTGGATCTGCAGGGCTGTTTCATTTCAAAAGTCTTGCAGAAATTGTGAAATACCTTAAACTTGTAACAAAAGGGGAAAGTGGTCAAATTGATCTTTACCCTATATCTGTAAAATTGCTAAGATCTGATGTAAATGAAGAAATAGTCCAGAGCAGTGAAAATGATGAAGCACCTGAAAGTCTTGAAGAACTAGAACAGAGCAAGACAAATCTAGGTAAGGCCACATAAATTTATATAAATTTTAGATTTTTATCCTAATATGCTCAAAAAATTGGGTGGGAGACAGACTTTATTTTTCATCGATTGAACTCATCTTGAGTTCATAACATTCTTCTTTTACCAAATTTCACATTGTTAATGTAAATGGAGAGATTTTAAAGTTTATGATTTTGAATATACAGAATTTTAATGATTTTACCAAGTACAAAAGTACAGCACATGGCACATGCATCTGCTGCAGCAATGATAATTGCTCATGCTTTTGTTTGTTTATGGTAGTCACCACTTCTCATTGGCCTTTCTCAAAAACCTCTTTAGTCTTTTGTTTCTACTGTCCTTATACATGTAACATTCAATTTAAACATTAGATATTGTCAAAACCTTGTAAGAACTTTGTGTCTATAATATTTTTTATAAAATAGCTTAATGCTAACCATTCTATGATTTAATTACTATTTTATTATCTCATATCTGCTGACAATCTTTTTAATAGGAAATAACATTTTCATTCTTACATTGATTAATTAAGAAAAATATTTTAAATAGCATAGGCTATAGCAAATAATTTAACAATTAATTCATTAAAATGCATTGGTATTCTGTTCAATTAAAACTACATGTATTATAGCTGATATGTTGATTAATCATCTTTTTAAAAGGTGAAACAAAGAAATCCTTGAAGAAAAGTAGACCTAAGAGACCATGCCCTTTTTGTGAGACCTTCGCTTCAAGGCTGAGTGATCACATTGCGAGACGTCATAAAACTGAGGAATGTGTCAAAAATGCGTTATCTCTTCCGAAGGTACTAAGAGATCGAGAGTTCGAGAAATTTAAGAAGGAAGGAATTCTAAAGGCAAATGCTGCTGTCCTTTCACAGAAAAACCCAGATTTCGCTCAGCTTTTACATGAAAGAAAGGCTATTAAAAGCGAGGTATCTGTAATGTGTTCCCTTTGCAAAGGCTTTTATAGCAAGAGAAGAATCTCTAGACACAAGAAAAGATGTCTTGCAGCAGAAGGAACAACTGAATACCCATCTTCATGCAGTGTCAGACTTCTGAAGCCTGATTCAGGTTATTCTGACAATTATAGACAGGAGATATTGGAATGTTTTCACGACACTGAAGTTGGGAAACTTATCAGAGAGGATGCCTGGATAAAAAGATATGGATTTCTTAAATTTCAAAATTTCATGGGTACAGAGAAGAGGGAAGAAAAACGAAGATCACTTATGTCAAATCTTAGACGACTTGCCCATCTTTACTTGGAATTTAAGAAAATTATGACTAAAGAAAATCCATCAATCAGTTTGAACTCTTGTCATGAAATGTTTAATCGAGATTATATGCTTCAAATTCAAACCGCTATTATAAATATGACTACACATGTAGATAATACAGTAAAGGTTGGTTTGAAGGTTTCTCTTCGTTACCTCATTACAGACATATGCAAAGTTATGAAAGCAAATTACTACTTAGCAAGAGAAGACCAGGAAGCTGAAGAAATGAACATATTTATTGAAGTGTTACAAGTTGTCTGGCCATCCTTTTTTGCTAGTGCAGAGGAATCCGTTATAAAAAAGAGACATACTGTCTCAAGGAGGCCAGTAAGGTTGCCAAGTGAAGAAGAAGTAAAAGTGCTCAGGAACTTTACCAAAGAAGCAATTGAAAAGTTATCATCAGACGTTTTCAAGTATATGGAATATAATAAATTTACCCAGTTAAGAGATGCTGTAGTTTGTAGATTAACATTGTTTAATGCAAGAAGGGGAGGTGAGCCAAGTCGCATGACTCTGAAAGACTGGGATGATGCCCTGAATGGGGTATGGGTAGATCCATCCAAAGTAGAGAAGGTTAAAGATGAAATTGAAAAAAAATTGCTGTGTGAAACTAAAATTGTGTATATACATGCATCTAAAGTGGCAAAACTTGTGCCTCTTCTGATACCAAAAGACTGTTGGGAGGCCATAAAAATTCTTACTGACATTGAGGTTAGAAGGCAGGCAAATATAAATGAAAGAAATGAATTCATTTTTCCCAGTATAAATCACTCTTTAAATCATTGTACTGGATGGATCTGTGTCACTAATGTGTGTAAAAAAGCAGGATTGAAACGATTTATTACTGCAACAGATATGCGACATTATATAGCCACAGTGTACTCGCTGTTGGATGTATCCTCAGCAGACAGAGATATGTTCTACAAACATCTGGGGCATTCAAGAAACATAAATGAAAATGTGTATCAATGTCCACCTGCAGTGAAAACTATAACTACTGTTGGAAAATTTCTCAGTTCTTTGGAAAGCAGCATAGGTAAGAAAACAAGGCTCATTCAAGTGACTTGATAAAATTTTCTTTGTATTCTACTTCAATGTCCTATTTCTTTCATTTTTCAAAATTATTATTTAAAAATTAATGAAATTTGAATGTTCAACTTAGGGATTTCTCCTCTCTACAAAGAAGGAATCACAGGTTAAGATTTGTATGAAAAAAAAATTAATATGTAGTATAAATTGGGTAGGATAGGTCCATGAAAGGGAGTCAAAAAGTTTTAAGAAGAGAGAAGATTTTGAAATCTCAAGCATAGCTAGATCATAGGACAGTCTATAATATGTACATTGTTTAACAATATTAAACATCACCAGCATACTTTTATGTATATTGTTTAAATCTTGATCAAATTGTACTTAATTTTTGTAATGAGAGTTATTAAAAAAAATACAAGATAGAAATTAAAACATTAATTGAGTCCTCATTTGAATATGCAATTTGAGTAAACTGATTCACGAGACTTTTATGATAGAACAGATACAGAACTCTCAATATATCAGATATACTTCATGCAGTTTGTGTTAATTTTTTACACACTAATGTATAGAATTCAGCAATTAACACAATTTATAATTTATACAATAAATAAATCAAGAAAAATTTAATAAATTCATGGTCAAACATTTCTGTGTAGAGTATGAATAGGTTTGTTTAAATTAATATATTACCAATGTCTGGAATTTGGCATAATAGGCCTGGAGGGAGGATTCAAACAGTTTTAAGTTTATATGGACACACATAATAATTTTAATAATGTACGTAGAACACTATACCAAAATTATCAAACCATTGCTCATGATGAAATGTTTTTAATCCATAGGAGAACAAATATCAGCAGATGATGAAAATCAACCTGGTACTGCTTCAGAATCAGGTATGTATAGAAGCCATTTAAAGATACATAATGATTCTGATTCATGTGTTTCTTTTAATACATGTATCTTAAGACGAAAGATTTATGAAAAATATGAGTATAATGAAGTGTTACCAATCTCTACTGCACCATTTAGCAAATGAGACTGCAGATAAAAATAGAGGTGTTTGAAAGACAAAGGTTTAGCTACTGTTTCATTTTTATCGTTCAATGATGGGCCGCATGACTTTAATTTTTATAGGCTGTCCAGCAGCCCTAAAATTCTTTACAAGTAAATAGCTTTTCAAAGAGCTTACCTGACTAAGCAATTAATATTTAAAGAATATTAAGTATGATCATAGTATGATCTGTCCATTTTTGTTGGAGGAAGGTGTAATTTTTCATAACCTTACATATTGAAGATTTATACAAAACATCCTGATATTTTTTTTTATCTTATTTACTTTGCTACTCATCAGAAGAATGGAAATTCTTTAGTGAACATTTAGGTAAAGATATTTATTGTATCTCAAACAATAGTAATGCATGTGGAATGTACCTACATATGGGTAACATTTGAAAGAAGTTCATATTGACATGATAATGAAGATTCTTTAAATAGTATTTAATTAAAATGAAGTAAGAAAGGAAAACAAATTAATGTGATTGATTGAAGCTGGAAAGTTGTGGCTGTGCACAGGTATATGAATTAAATTCAATTGCCTTGGAGATCAAAAGCGCTAAACAACAGCTGAAAATATAATAGCAACTCATAGTACCAATCGAAATAATTTAAAATGAATATCTGTATGGACTGAATTGTAGCATGTACTTTTATACATTACTTTTTTATGGATGATATTAATATAATAATTTTGAAGACAAATGACAATATATAACAGGCCCGTAACGTTTTTCAAAGGGGGAGGGGAAGGTTCATAGGGGGAGAGGGTAAACCCACCCAAACAACAAACTGTCCAAACTCAAAAATCATGTTTCAGAGGGTGGGGGTAGGGTGCCTTACTCTAACTTCTATGAACAAATATATTAAGAAAATTCTTTAAAAATCTTCTTCTCAAGAACAACAAAGCCATGGTTAGTCATAATGATATGGTAATGTAATTTTATATTTGTTCAAATTCTGACACCCTGGCCTAAGAGCTAGATCAAAGTTTTACATAGGATTAAGGGAAATCAGTCTTTAAAAATTTTATTCTCAAGAATAGCAATGTTATGACAAGTCATATTGATATGGAAGCACTCTCAGGTACTAGTGTCATATTCAATTTTATTGAAATATGACCTCCAAGGAAAGTAGGCCTGAGTATTGCAGGCTACCTAACAATATGATACATATCATTATACAGTCATGCGATACAACATGTATCATGATACAGCTGTCAACAATTGAATTAATTGTTATCTTTACATATTATTCTTTCCTCGTCTCCACAGTTTTAGAAAACATAAAAAGAATATCTTGATACCCTTAACCAAAGTTAATAAAAGGTGGATTTAGAGTCTTGACATTGTAATTTTTCTTTCAGTCATTCTAAAACATTAAAATTTGTTAAGTTGTATGTAGAAGTTTCAAACAAAACAAGGAAAATTACCTTGTACTGTATCACGATACATACATTGCGATACGATACGTGTATCGTGAGCCCTTGCAATTAATGCAATTGATGTATTGCTGTATTGTTACACCTCTACAGGAAAGGGTGGCACACATCTTTAAAATTATGTTCTCAAGAACGGCAAGGCATATATGATAAGGAACCATCCTCAGATAGTTAAGATTCAGTTTTGTTCAAAACATAAAGTACTTAAAAGGATTATAGGTATAAAGGTTTCACACAGAAAATAGCAAAAATAATTGTTCTTGAATAGTGTTGTTGCTAGGATTTGGGACATTTCATCCAGATAACTGGAGCAAACTCTTTATATCCATTAGGTTCCTTAAATTTGAAGGAGTCAGAGGGAGCTAATGGTCTTACTCAGTCTGAAGCAGTTGAAGGTATGTATTGTTATATGAATCAGAATTACTATTCATTGATAAGTTAATTACTATTTGTCTTAAATTTGGTCTTAATAGTCCCCTACCTGCAAAACTTAAGGGGACTATAGGACTTCCTCTGCATCTGTTCATCTTCCTGTCTTTCCCTCTGTCTGACAATCTGTCTCACTTATAAAGTTTTCTGTACATTTTTTTCTAACTGCATACATATATTGAGCTGATTTTTGGTTTGTAAGTGTACGTTGATGAATTACAGATCAGGTTTGCATTTTGATCTGCTTTGATTATTTATTATGAAATTATTGCCTTTTAAGATTTTGAAGGAAACCAGATTAGACTAGCTAGTAGGAGACTAGTATTGCTTATGCAATACTCTCAGAATACATGTAGTTTTAAGTGATAATTTTAGAAGAAAATGATACAACCCATGAAATAAATCTAAACAATTTATGCAAAGTATACTTATAAGGTACATTGATTTTGTTGGGATGTCACCTCCTACTGTTTTCAGATTAGAAAGTTTTAAAAATTCATATACAAATCCCAGTATTATTCACACTGAAGAAAATCAGGTTTGCTTTGATATTGATAGCTTTCCTTGTTTTTATTGCTTTGTTTGTAAGAGTCCAACATTTCATGCAGCTTAAAAATGTTGTGGTATACAGGTATAGATAACTTATTCCAGAAAACAAAAACAGCAGTATGTTATTTAATTTTGTGCTAATTCAACCCATTAATATTGTCACTTTTTTTAAATTTACAGTCTTCCTATGTGAAATGGCCCAAGATGTCCCAATTGCAGAACTCTTTGATTTATCGAGACAAATTCAGGAGGAAGAAGTTACTGTTGATCCAGAAATGTTGAAAGAGAGTAAAGCCTTGATTTTGAGTAAAGATGTTCAAGAATGTGCACAGCAGTACTTTACTGAAGATGCATGGCTTGTAGCAGAGTGTACCATAAAGATGCTTAAAGGTATTTTATGCAATTATTATAGAGCTCATGAACCAACAGACAAATTAAATTTTTTTATTGTCACAGTTTTTTAGGTCACCTGAGTCACTCAGGTGACCTATTGCTATCCGTTTTCATCGTCGTGCGTTAACTTTTGGACATTTTCAACTTCTTCTCCAAAGCTGCTAAACCAATTTCAACCAATTTTGGCATATAGCATCTATGGGAGAAGGGGAACAAAAATTATGAATTTCATGGTCCCTGCCCCCCTGGTGCCCGAGGGGTGGGGATAAAACCACAAAAATTGATGCAATCTTTAAAAATCTTCTCCTTTACTCCTGGACACCAAGCAGTCAAACTGTTGGCATGATTGTAATAAGCACTGGGCCCTCTACCAAAATTGTGAAATTCATGGCTTCAGGGTCTGGGGTTCTGGTGCTAGGGCGGGGCTTTTTAGATCATATAGTGAGAATGCATTATTTCTTTGAAAATCTTTTTCTCTTCTCCAGGGTATTATTTAAACAAAACAAGTGCATGGTTATGAAAAGCAATGATGCTTTTTCTAAAATTGGGAATTTCATGGCCCCTGATTCAGGGGTTCTGGTGTAAGGGCGGGGATTTGTTGATTATATAGTAAAAATGCATTAATTATTTGAAAATCTTCTTTTCTGCTCTTGGGTGTTATTTAAACAAACTAAGTGCATGGTTATGATACACAAGGATGCTTTTTACAAAATTGTGAATTTCATGGCCCCTGGGTCAGGGGCTCTTGTGTTTGGAGGGTCTCTTTTGATAATATAGTGAAAATGCATAAATTCTTTGAAAATCTTCTTCTCAGCTCCTGGGTATTATTTAAACAGACTAAGTGCATGGTCATGATGCACAAGGATGCCTTTTCCAAAATAGGAAATTTCCTGCCCCCTGGGTCAGGGGTTCTGGAAATAGGGCTGGGCTCTATTGATTATATAGTGAAAATGCATTAATTCTTTGAAAATCTTCTTCTTTGCTCCTGGGTATTATTTAAACAAACTAAGTGCATGGTTATGATGCACAAGAATGCCTTTTACAAAATAATGAAATTCCTGGCCCCATTTCCTGCCCCCTGGGTCAGGGGTTCTGGAAATAGGGCTGGGCTCTATTGATTATATAGTGAAAATGCATTAATTCTTTGAAAATCTTCTTCTCTGCTCCTGGGTATTATTTAAACAAACTAAGTGCATGGTTATGATGCACAAGAATGCCTTTTACAAAATAATGAAATTCCTGGCCCCTGGGTCAGGGGCTCTTGCATTTGGAGGGTCTCTATTGATTATATAGTGAAAATCCATTAATTCTTTCTGCTACTGGGTATTATTTTAACAATCTAAGTGCATGGTCATGATGCACAAGGATGCTTTTTTAACGAACAAGTCCATTTAAACAATACAAATTGGATGCAGAGCAAACATGGACCTCTTAAACATCAGAGTTGGGATCAGGTGCCATGGAGGAGAGCAAATGATTTTCAATAATCTGCAAGAACATCAATTACAAAACAATGTAATTGTAATTAAACTTTTGACTAATCAATCTTTTCTTAATACACGTACATGAATACTTTCAAATTGATTAATTATTCATTGACAGAAACTGAGATGCCAAGGCAGTCAAATGAAGGAACTTCCACAGGACAGACAAAAGGTAACACACATACATTTATATCCTGTTAATGTTAAATTCCTTATTTATTAAATTTTAATTGAGATATACAAAGGCGGCCCATTGTACATTGACAATAGTGTTTTAGCTCACCTGAACTGAAAGCTTGTAAGCTTTTCTGATCACATTTTGTCTGTCTGTCCCTCTTACACTTTTCACATTTTGACTTTCTTCTCCAGAACCAGTCCATGCTGGGGATCGTGAGAAAATATGTCTTTCAAAATATATATACTTTCTGAGAAAATGTAAATAAAAAAAATAGGAGGTTTAAATATTCGGATGGGACGTTAAATGGTGCCCCGTGTCTAGGATAACAACACCCTTGGCACACAAAAAGATTGTTTCTCTGGATTTCGAAAAAGAATAGGCTCACTAGGGGCCGCCAGAGAAACCAAAAACCTTTCAAATACCGGTCAAATAACCTTAATTTTCCGCAGAAATATGGCTGAAATATTGCCAACTCAGCGTTAAACAATCAATCAATCAAATATCATGTCCACAGAGAATACAATATATATGTAAAAAAAGAAATGAGATAAATAAAACTCGGGCATGTTATTTCAGGATGACACCAACAACAATGTCGGAATGCATTTTTTTAAAACTGATATTCCAAACATCTGGAATGGTTGAAAGGTAACTAAAATATATGGTTAATTATCGAATATTATTTTTAAAGTTAAGGAAAGCATTAAATACAAGATATAATACCCGAAGTGGGCGACACAAAAGTGGCAGCGTAAATCAAAGGTTTTTACAACGCTTGGATCTGTAGCTCTCTGCTTTATCTGTCCAAATTTTCTCAAGCAGAGAGCTACAGTTCTGCAGTGTCCTGGTTAATGTTAAAGGAGCAAGTGCATTCCCAAGTAACTATAAGCCTTACCTAAACCAAACTTGCATGGATGATGCATCTAGGGATGGACACTACCATACTTGCTTCAGATGCTGGATCTGACCTATATTTTCCAGATGAATTTTTGGAGCAGGTCCATTCCCAAGTAACTACATGTATAAGCCCTACCTTGACCAAACTTGCATGGATGATCATCTAGGAATGGACACTACCACACTTGCTTCGGATGCTGGATCTGACCTAGATTTTCCACATGAGTGAATTTTAGCCATATTTTAACCAAATAAGCATGGATGATGTATCTAGGGATGGACACTTCAAGAATTGCTATGGATTCTGAATCTGACCTACATTTTCCAGATGAGTGACCAGGGTAATGTTTTTGGTGTAGCTAGTGTTTCAGAATCGGACAAAAAATACTATCAATTATCGAATGGAATCGGAAACACCATTTCGATTCATAATCGAAAATAATCGGACATTTCTTATGTTTCTTTTTATTTACATTATTAAAGGCTCGGTATTGTGTTTATATTTATGGATAAGTATACACATATAGGCCAATATTTCAGTTTTAATGAATCTGCTGATATTCTATAATTATCAAAGGAAAGAATTACACTTGCTAAAATTGCAGTTCAAATAAAATGATTTTTTATAGTATATAACTATTAAACTGATAAGTTAATAAACAATGTGTTTCATTTTTTTATGACATTTATCTATCATGTTTATGTTAAACATTTGATCAATTGATAAATTTGTTTAAAATTTTTGATTTTTAAAAGATGATAAATTCTTTTCTTTTTTTTAAAAATTTATTCCTATTTATATAAAAAGAAAAAAGTAAACGTTCAACAAGTTGTCCACTTTCATAAACATTCATATTTAAATTTATTCAGAGAAATAATTTAATATATTTTATACACAGCATATGGGTATGTACAATAAAAACTCCCACTTCTTCTAGTGAACTCGTTATATATAATAAAAAAAAAAAGCAGTAGCTTTGTGTTTGACTTCTGACTGTTTAAACCGTGAAAAATAATACACAAAATGTGAGTGGAAAGTTGAAAATATCATTTCAAGTGTGAGAGCAGAGAAAATTCAAGTTAAAAGACAATTTTTTTAAGTGGTACTCTTAATAGCTATATTTAGTCGTCAATTCTTTTGTTGCCTAAATGATTGCATTAATGGAAGGGAATTTTATTTAGATTTTGTCATGATTATAATTTTCAAAGCATTTTTACGAATCATTCACTGACTCAGTTTTTAGTCAGGCGTCGAACAGAAACTCATTGTAAATATGTGTGCACATGGAAAATGCATAAAAATAATAAGTGTATCATCTTTGTACAAAAGAAAAAAGGGAACACTACATGAAAAAAAGATAATATATATTAAGATTTTAGCATTATGTTTAAAGTAGCTATATATATAGCGACTATCGATTGTCGGCATCGCCAACCTTGACGATTTTTCGATCGTCGGCGACTATCGCTGAATCACTTGGAGTAGCTATATAATATTATGGCCTGTTATGAATAAACTAGCATAGATGGTGCATCTAAGGATGAAAACGTTCAGACTTGCTTTGGATGTTGGAACAGTCCAACATTTTCTTGATTAGTAAACAGGTTAAAAGTTTTTTGAGCAGGTCTATTTCAAAATTACTGTAAGTCCTACTTAAAACCAAACTTGCATGGATATTGACTTGGATGTATACTAACTAGAAAAAAAAATGATGTGCGATTTGCCTTACCTATGTTTTAATTTGGAATAATGGTTTTGCCATGGTTTGCTAAAAATAGAAATTTCTGGGCAATACTTCTAACTTGCTACTCCTCCTACAGTTTTGGTCTGATTCCAGTATAACTTTGCACACAAGTAGACTACACTAAGATACATAATTCAGTGCATTGGTTTTTGATTTTGTTGAGTGGTGTTACCATGGCTACTAAAAATAATTTTTGTTCTGGAATTCTTTCAAAAGACTACTCCAACATTTTAGATTTGTTTGCAGTAAATCTTGCCACAAAGAGACTAAACCAAGGACCATTATTTTATTTATTGCTGGAGAATTGTGTGAAGTGCAAATGATACTTCTACCTTCCTTTGTTAATAATACAAACTAGTAGAGCTACAGTCTCATCAGAGACTTAAGTTAACTTTTCTGATCAAAGAGTGTCTGGTGTCCGTCTGTCATCTAGTGCTGTGGTCAGTAAACTTGTCATATTTTCGACTTTTTATCAAGAACCACTGAACCAATTTCAACCAAATTTCAGACTGCCTACCCTTCCGCTTTTGGCATATAATTCTTCCACTGTTTTATTATCCTATTACACCATTAATATGAATTTTACACTTAAAGTGACAGAATCGTTACTTAGAGCATTGAACAACTTGTCTTGAACAACTCGCATGGCACAGTAGTTAAAGTGTTTGCTCTATAGTCATGGATAAGAAAGTGATCCTTACCTTGGGGGGTCCAAACCACACTGTGGAGGGGGAGATTGGTCCTTCATATGAGACCGAAAAAATTGAAGTTCCTTGTCGCAGTTAGTGCTGGCACAAAAAAGATTTCTCAATGTTCAGATGTCATAAATGCCGAGTATAGCTCTAAATGTCCCGCTCGCTCTGTGTTCGGGAGGTCGAGAGTTTGAATCTCGGCCGCGACTGACTTAAGTCTGCTCAGCACTTTGAAGTGAAAGTTGCGGGTCCTTCGGATGAGACCTTAAAAACCGAGGCCCTGTGTTACGGCAGGCTTTGTCATGATAAAGATCCCTCGCTGCTCATTTCCGAGTAAAGGTCAAAATTTGAAGCCCTTCACCGGTATATGGTGACGTCTCTATATGATTGAAAAATTCTCGAATGGGACGTAAAACAACAATCAATCAATCAATCAATTAATTTCCAGCTTTCCGACAGCAAATGGTGGCATTTTTCTATGAGAGAGAAAATTTTTGAAGGGATTTATCAAATAAACAAACATTAACTTCTGCATTTAAGTAATTGCAAAAATGTACTGTAATGTACAATTAGTTTGTTCTTGTGGAGAATTTTAGGAATTCAAAAGGGAGCTTAGAATTACTCAGATGATTGTTCAGGCCCATGATCATTTTGTAACATAATTTGCTATTTAATTGTCCAACAATCATTTTAATGGTGTAATTTTGTTTACAGAATCCAAGAGGAAATTACCTATTGACCATACTTTACTAAACAAGGTATGTCTTTTTTAGGGAAAAGGTTAATTTATAATTATAAAGGTTTTTAAGTCCTTTTAAGCTCCTTTTAAGCTCACCTGAGCCAAGGATCTTATGAACTTTTTTTATCAAAATTAGTTCGTTATCTGTCATCATGGTGGTTGTAAATGTTTTACAATTTCATTTTCTACAGGACAGATAGGCCAATTTGAACCAAAATTGGCACAAAGGTGAAGAAAAATTATATTTGTTAAAACATGTAAAATAAGGGGTCTTGGTCACACCTTATGAGGGGAGATAATTTAAAAAAAAAAAGTAAAAATTGGGTAGGATCATTCAAAAATCTTCCCTACTCAGTATGAGTATGAATAGCATGAATATGAAACTTTTATGAGAGCTTCTTAAAATAATGTAGAATGTAATTTGTTCAAATCATGATTTTCCAGATGATTGACCAGGTTAAAGTTTTTGGTCCATTACTAAGAAATTATGAAGCCTATCTGATCCAAACTTGCATGGATGATGCATCAAGGGATGAACATTCTCAAACTTGCTTTAGATACTGGATTTGAATTATATTATCTGGATGAATGACTAATTTAATTTTTTTTAGGTAAGTCCATTCCCCAAGCAACTTCAAGCCCTATCAGATCAAAATTGCATAAATGTTGCATCTTGGGATAATTAGTTTAATGTGGGACTTTCCCTTACTTAAAGACAACACTCATTGAGGCGAGCTCTGTAATCTCTGTTAACCTATGTTTTATACTTTCTAATTAATTGACCAACTGTATTTATTAAAAGATTATTCTAATAAGTTAATGACAGGAATGGACGCTATTGTTTTACCATAAAAAAATTCTTTGAAAATCAGTGGAATAAAAACTACCTTGTTGATAAAAATAGATTGGAATGAAATATAATTTCAGAATTTGATTATTTAATTTTCATAAATTTATGCATAATAAAAAATAAACCCATTAAAAACATTTTTAGTCAGCATGATTTTTCGTTTGTGTTTGGGGGGACAAAGATATTTCACAGGAACTGCAAAGTCCTGATTAGTCATATTCATATGGAAGCATATCCGCTTGTAGTGTATATTTTTGTTTATATCATGACACTTGAGTGTTGAATGGGACCACAAATGATGATCAAAATAGGCCTGGTTCACATTATTTTCATGTTGAAAATCTGATGTTGCCATTTTGTACAGTTTAGTAAACACGAATGAATTGTATGCATACTACAACAATCTATCCTTTTCAAGTGGCATATTCCTCAGCACCTTTTATTATTTTATGATTGTGAAATTCAAAAAGAATTAAATCTAGTATTTTATCAGAGGCATTTAATCACAAAACAGGAAATTGAGACTTTCTATTTCAGGTAGAAGTCATTTAACAAAACTTTACTCACTTTAAAAGCTGTTTTCTGATTGATTTTTAATAAAAGATCAGATAGAAATTAAAAAGTAGCTTTCTAGCCCATCTTTTAGATGATAGTTGTTGTCAAAGGTTTTTATGGAGGAAAATATCATAGTCAGAGCCTTGACATTGTAAAAATGGAGTCATGATTTAACAGAAGCAAGTGGAATCACTTTAAATCAATCCAGTCTGTTCACAATTACTTAGACAATTTAGAAATTAATAATTTTTGTAAGTTAACAAAATTTAAATGTACAAAGAAAAATCTGGACTTTTTTTATGCATATAACTATATCTTATACATGTATTAATATATATATGCCACAAAAAATAAAGATTTATGTACAATGTATTGAAAATTAATGCATGTATTTAGTAGCAAGCAGATGGTCATGTTTCTGTTCCTGTGCAGGTTCCAGGACCTAGTAGAGAGAAAATTTCCAAAAAGTTTAATGATCCTGAGTTTGTTCAAATGGAGGATGAATCTTCTGATGAGTCCAGTATAGAAAGCGAAGATTCTGAAGATATAGAATCTTTGAAGGGTAAAAATCTAAATAACAGAGATTGGTGTGAATTTGTATGTCTGCTTTTCTATGTAAATATAATTTAATTTTTATTTTACCTAGCATGAAAAGTTTATTTTTTAAAGGAGAAAATGTTTCAAAAGCAAGAAGAAAGCATACCTGGCTTCCACAAGAGGATAGAGCAATAAAAGATTTTTTCAAAGAGGACATCAATGAATTTTCCAAGTCAGGAAACCAAGGATCACTGCATGGAGGTATTTTATTTTATTTTATTTCCAAAAGAGAGGGTGGTATACTGTTTTACTAATGTGTGTCTGTCTGTCTGTGTGTGTGTCTGTCTTTTTTGACAAATTTTTTGTCATGGTTTTCTCAGCAACTACTCTTTGCAGATGCTTGAAATGTTAGCAAAATCTTTTTATGCCCTGCCATAAATATGGCCGGGGCACACAGTATTTGTCATGTATGTCTTCCGCCTTCTTATTTTTATCAAACTTATAAACTGAGACATATTGATGAGAGCAATTCAACTGCATCAAAAAATTTTTAACTTGAACTTTCCTGCGATCTTTGTTAAATTTGCATTTTGCTCAGTATTATTCAAGTATTTTTAAGTAAGCGTATGTACTGATACATAATTTTATGAAAATTTATCAATTATTGTCTTTTTTAATAACCTGAACTTTCCAATGACCTTTGTCTTTATTGTTTATTGTTACAAAAAACTCGATTGAAAGATATGTACCACAAACACATTTTATTCTCTCCCAAACGGAGGAGTTACAATGATATTTTTTTCAATATTTATTTCAATGGAATGTTACTAGAAACTTTTAACTGTATGAAATGTAAAAATACAACACTATTGGAAATGTCCCCAGAAACTTTGCAGTAAGAAAACTTCGTAAATTTCTAAAACTTTTCAAAAATTTTATTAAACTGTAAAGATGCATTCTTGTTTTTGGCATGCCATATGATGGGAATTATTTTTGTACAAATCCAATGTGAACTTCTTGTTTATCTGTTTGTCTGTACCAAAGTTCCGTTGCAGTTTTCTCAGCAATTACTCATCACAGATGGTTGATGCTTGAAATTTTAGCACACATTTTGTTTCACCATGTATTGTAGTAGGATTCATTTTTGTAAGAATCCAATGTTGACTTCCTCTTTTTCTCTGCATCTGTCTGTTTCACATGAAAGCATATAATCACATCAAGTAAGGGTATTACTAGTGAGCATTGACCCACAAACTTATTGTTTTTAGCTCACCTGAGCCGAAGGCTCAAGTGAGCTTTTCTGATCACATTTTGTCCGTGGTCCGTCTCTCCGTCTGTCTGTCTGTCCGTCTGTAAACTTTTCACATTTTCGACTTCTTCTCCAAAACCACTGGGCCAATTTCAACCAAACTTGCCACAAAGTATCCTTGGGTAAAGGGGATTCAAGTTTGTTCAAATGGAGGACCACGCCTTCTTCCAAGGGGAGATAATTATGAATTCGTGAAAAATAAATGGCATCATTAAAAAATCTTCTTCTCAAGAACCAATGTGCTTGAAAATATGAAACTTATGAGGAAGCATCCTCAGGTAGTGTAGATTCAAGTTTGTTCAAATCATGACCCCTGGGGGTTGGGTGGGGCCACAATGGGCGATCAAAGTTTTACATAGGAATACATAATAAAAATCTTTAAAAAAAAAAAACTCTATTTCTTAAGAATAGCAAAGCCATGATTGGTCATATTTATATGGAAGCATTCTTAGATAGAGTAGATTCAAGTTTGTTCAAACATGACCCCCGGGGGTAAGGGTGAGGCCACAATGGGTTATCAAAGTTTTGCATAGGAATACATAGGAAAAATCTACTCAAGAACAACAAAGCCATGATTGGTCATATTTAAATGGAAGCAAGCTCAGGTAATGTAGATTCAAATTTGTGCAATTCATGCCCCCCCCCCCCCCCCCCAAACCACTTTTATATTATATTTAAACTTTTCAACCTTCCAAGACTGAACTGATTTCTGCTTTTTCCTAGCCATAGTGCTCAGGTGAGCGATGTGGCCCCTGGGCCTCTTGTTCTTTTATCTTCATCATGTGATAATTATACCCCGCTCCGAAGGAGAGGGGGGTATACTGTTTTACCCTTGTCTGTCTGTCTAGCTGTCTGTCAGTCTGTTTGTCTATCTGAAAAAAAAAATTGGTCACAGTTTTCTCAGCAAATACTCATTGCAGATGCTTGAAATTTTAGCACACTCTGTTTAGGCATGCCATGTGTTGGGATTCATTTCTGTGCCAATCCGATGTCAACTTCTTTTGTATCCGTGCATCTGTCCGTACCATACATAACAAATTTTGGTCGCAGTTTTCTCAGCAACTACTCATTGCAGATGCTTGAAATTTTAGCACACTCTTTGTTTAGGCATGCCATATGGTGGGAATTTTTTTTTTGTACGGATCCAATGTCAACTTCCTATTTATCCGTGCGTTTGTCCGTACCATACATAACAAATTTTGGTTGCAGTTTTCTCAGCAACTTCTCATCGCAGATGCTTGAAATTTTAGCACACTCTTTGTTTAGGCATGCCATATGTTCGGATTCATTTTTGTACAAATCCAATGTCAACTTCCTGTTTATCCATGCATCTGTCCGTACCATCTATAACAAATTTGGTCGCAGTTTTCTCAACAACTACTCATCACAGATGCTTGAAATTTTAACACACTCTTTGCTTAGGCCGTATAGTAGGATTTATTTTTGTTTGAATCTGATGTCAACTTCCTGTTTATCCTTGTATCTGATTTTTGTCACATTTTTCTCGGCAACTACTCTGTCTGTACAATATGTAACAGATTTTCATTGCAGTTTTCTCAGCAACTACTGGTTGCAGATGCTTGAAATCTTAGCACACTCTTTGTTGAGGCATGCAATATTGTGGGAATCATTTTTGTATGAATCTGATGTCAACTTAATGTTCATCCCTGTGTCTGTCCATAGCTGAACTAGTGTATATTCACATCTGAGTGTATATACACATCAGAGCAGGGCTTTACTAGTGAGCATTCTCTCACATACTTCTTGTTAAACCAGTCCAGGTTTCAGATGCTGCATATTCATACTAAGAATGATCAGGTTAATGTTTTTTGAAGCAGGTTAAAGTTTTTGGAGGAGTCTCATTTCCAAGTTACTATGAGCCTTATATTGATCAAACTTACAGAGGTGATACAAATAAGGATTCACACCTACCAGCTACATTGTCTGGATGAGCACCCAGGTGAAAGTTTTTGCAGCAGGTTCATTGTAAAGTAACTACAAACCCAAACAATGACCAAACTTGCATGGATTAAACATCTAAGGATGCCATTTCCAGACTTGCTTTGGATACTGGATTTGATGAAAATCCATATTATTATTTGGAGCAAGTATTCTAACCTTGTATATCTTTCATACATAAAATACTCTTATATTAAATTAAAGCACTTTAGAAAAGGATTTATCAAGAGAAATTTCAGAAATGCAATTACCTAATCGGTAAATAATCAATGAAGAATATATTGACATGAAAATTTTTTAACATAAAATTTTTAAATACCAAGAATAGCAATAAGTGCTTGATGGAAGGACTTATTTGATTGTTAGGAATAGAAAAATGATGTTACTTTTTTTTTACCAGGCATAATTTTTTTGGAATTGATTCATGGAAAATAGCTTTTCAAGGACAGGATAAGATCATAAATAAGACATACATTTTCATCTGATACAAAAATATGAAAAAATGTTAAAATACCAAGTATTCAGCCCATATGTATCTGTTATCCATTCAATTTCATTGAGTCTTAGGCTATTATGGGTCAGATACCTATATGAAATTTAGCTGAACCTTTAATAAATGTTTGTAAAATATTGTTATTCAATTCATATTTGCAGTGACAAAGAAGATACACACATTCATATCCAAAAACCCAGATGTTTTAAAGGAATATCCTGATAAAGTAAAAGTCCACAAGATTCGTACTAAAGTGATTAATCTTAGGCGACAAACTAGAAAGAAATACGAGGCAAACATGGTGACACTAACTCGATAATCGGACAGCAGAAAGTATCCAATTTGCTTATATTTTTGCCTTTACTATGTATTTTGGACATTGGAATAGGATGCATAAGTGAAATGGCGTTCACTTATTCTACATGTATTTATATATAACAAAATTTTCCTCAAAGTAAATTGTTGGCTGTTGACTTCAAACCATGAACACAATCATAATCCAGCCATGTAAAAACTTTTGCAGTATATCCAGCTAAAAAAGGCTTGTCTTTACCAAGTTTCAGAATGATGTGGCATTTAAATTTGCAGAAGCACACCAAAATTTTCAAACAATTAAAAAAAAAGGATACTGTGACAATGGCATTTACGAAAATGAGGCACATTAACTAAAACTATGATGGTAGTTACATCAACTAGTACAGACAGATCATCTAATAACATGATTACAGTCATATCTACTTGAACCATGCCATTACACATGATTTGACAGAGCCATCAACTAGTACACTAATGACTGGGACATCATCTCATACCATAATAACAGACACATCAATTTGGATTGTGATAACAGACACATTGACTTGTACCATGATTACAGGCACATAAACTAGTATCATGATGATGAGAGCATGAACTTGAATTATGCCATAAGAAATGATCTAGTACCAAGATGACAGGGGCATCAACTAGTACTATGATGACAGACACATCAGCTAATAACATGATGACATGTTCTTCCCTTGTACCATGATGACAGATGCATCAAGTATTACAATAGTGACTGGGAACATCACCTAATACCATAACTACAGACATAGCAATTTGTATCATCATCTTCTACCATAACAGGCACATTAACTACAACTGTGATGACAGTCATATCAACTGGTGCCATGATGTCAGACACATCTACTTGAACCATGGCATTACACATGATTTAACAGGGGTAACATGATGACACTTGCTTCAACTAGTAGCAAAATATCGGTGGCATTAACTAGTACCATGATAAGAGACATATCATCTTGTACCATGATAAAAGATGCAACTACTTGAACCATGTCATCACACATGATTTGACAGGGGCATCAACTAGTATGATAATGAAGTGCTTCAACTAGTACCAAGATGTCAGTGCCATTAACTAGTACCATGATGACAGGGGCATCAACTAGTAACATGACGACAGGGGCATCAACATAAATCTTGACAGACACATCAACTAGTACCATGATGACATGTGCATCAACTAGTTACATGATGACAGGGGCATTAAGTAGTACAGTGATGACTGGAATCTTTAACCATAATGACAGACACATCAATTCTGATTGTGATATCAGACACATGGAATTGTACCATATAACAGATTATCAACCAGAACCATGCTGACAGGCACACCAACTAATACTATGATGACAGTCACATTAACTAAGTACCATGTGACAAACACATCAACTAATACCATGATGACAGAGACTTTAACTAATACCATGATGACAGGCACTTCAACTAGTACCAGGATGATAGACACATTAACTAGTATTATGATACCAGGGATATCAACTAGTGCCATGGTGACAGGTGCAACAACTAGAACTATGATGACAGTTAAACCATCTACTTCCATGATAACAGTCACATTAATCCCTACCATAATAATGGGGAAATCAAGTAGCACATTGAAGACAAATAGTACCATGACAGTCATTCTAACTAGTACCATGATGCCAGACACCTCATCTAGTACTATGTTGTCAGGAGCATCAAATAATTCCATAATGAATGGAACACCATCTAAAACATAATAACAGACACATCAATGTGTATCATGATTACAGGCTTATCATCCAGTAGCATGGTGACAGGGGCATCAATTAGTATCATGATGAAAGTCACATCAACTAGTAGCATGATGAAAGTACATCAACTCGTACCATGATGGAAGTCACATCAACTAGTAGCATGATGACAGGGGCATCAACTAGTACCATGATTACAGGCACATTAATTTCAACCATGATGAAAGTCACATCCACTAGTAACATGATGACAGCGACATCATCTAGTACCATGATGACAGGGGCATCAACTTGAATTATGCAATTACACATGATCTAGTTCCATGAAGAAAGTCACATCAACTCGTACCATGATGACATACATATTAACTAGTAGCATAATGAAATGGGCATCAACTAGTACCATGATGACGGGCACATTAATTACTACCATGATGACAGTCACATCAACTAGTACCATGAAGACAGGTGCATCAACTAGTACCATGATTATAGGGGCATAAAGTAGTACAGTGATGACTCGAATATCAACTAATATCATAATGACAGACACATCAATTTGAATTGTGATAACAGACACATTGAATTGTACCAAGTAACAGACACATCAAATAGAACCATGATTACAGGCACACCAATTATAGTAGCATGATGACAGATGCATCAATAAGTACCTTCATGAAAGTGTCATCAACTAGTACCATGATGAAAGGGGCTTCAACTTAAATAATGCTATTACACATGATCTTGTACCATGATGAAAGTCACATCAACTAGTACCATGATGACATATGCATAAACTAATGCCATTATAACAGGGAAATCAACTAGTGCCATGATGATAGGAGCATCAACTCGTACCATAATGACAGACAAACCAACAAATACCATGATGACAGGCACATAAATTAGTACCCGATGACAGACACATCAGCTAGTACCATGATGACAGACACATCAGCTAGTACCACGATGACAGACACATCAGCTCGTACCACAATGACAGACACATCAGCTAGTACCACGATGACAGACACATCAGCTCGTACCACAATGACAGACACATCAGCTAGTACCACGATGACATACACATCAGCTGGTACCACGATGACAGGCACATCAGCTAGTACCATGATGACAGACACATCAGCTAGGACCACGATGACAAACACATCAGCTAGTACCACGATGACAGACACATCAGCTAGTACCACGATGACAGACACATCAGCTAGTACCACGATGACAGACACATCAGCTAGTACCACAATGACAGACACATCAGCTAGTACCACAGTGACAGACACATCAGCTAGTACCATGATGCTAGTCACATAATTTAGTACCAAGTAGACAATATTGCATCTTACTTTGTATGAACATTTTTACAATCTTCAAACCTAAAAACATCATAAACAAACAATTCCATTCTTTTTTAATTCATTTTTTTTCTTATTAGAAAACTTATCATCACTATATAAATCAGACAGTTTAATTATCACATTTACGAAACATATACAGTGGCTGCAACGGTATTGTTGACAACATACATGAACGATTATGATACAAAACAATTCTGACCAACAAACGCAGGTTTAGGCCCGTTACAGGAATGATTCTTGATACACACGATTCTACCTGTTACATGAACTCCAGCGCATGATTTTTCATGCAAATTAGCTAAAAATATTTGGGAATGTCCATTTTGAAAACGAATTAAGATGGAATAGTTATTTTTGATTGCAAATATTTATTTATGTAATCCATAGTTATCCAACTTATGAAAACTTTAAAATAATATTTGTTCAATATGTTAAGATGAAGTTTATGATCAATTACAGGTGTAATATTTCGACATATTATATCATATGGTAAAAAAGACTGTGAGCTTTGATTTTATTGGATTTTATGATGTGGAGTTTAAAGGGGATACATTGTAAGATTTCAAATAACAATGAAGTAACTATTGATGAAAGTTGCATAGATGACAGATCTAAGGATGCACACTATTGGGCTTGGTTCGGATGGATGGATCTGACCTACATTTTCCGGATGAGTGACCAAGTTAAAGTTTTTGGAGCAGATTTATTCCAAAGTAACTGTAGGGCTTATTTTGACCAAACTTGCATGGATGATACATTTAAGGATGAACATTACTGGACTTGCTTTGGATGCTGGATCTGATCTACATTTTGCAGATGAGTGACCTGGTTGAAGTTTTTGGAGCAGGTTCATTCTAAAGTTCCTGTAACAATTTGCTGTACCTTGACCAAACTTGCATAAATGATTCATCTAGGAATGCACAGTTCCAGACTTGCTTCAGATGCTGGATTTGACCTATTTTTTCTACATGAGTGACCAGATTAAAGTTTTTGGTGCAGGACTGTTACCAAGGAACTATAATGATTATCTGAACCAAACTTGTAAGGGTAGTGCATCAATGGATAAACATGCTCAACCTTGCTTCAGATTTTGGATTTAAATAACATTATCTGGATGAGTTGTGATATGCACTAATAGATTGTAAGTTATTGTGGGACTTTGCCTTACTTGATGACAACATTTGTTGAGGTTAGCTTTGTAATCTCTGATTACATATGTTTTTGTAAAGCTATACCTTTCAGGAGTAAAAACAAAATTTAAAACAAACAGAAGAAATCTATTAAATTCTCAATTACTCTTTAATGAAATTAATAATTTCATGACTTAGAGAATAAAAAGGGGGATATCTAGTGTCATCCACAATTATAATAGAGCTTTTAGGTTTAAGCAGGGACTTTTAACAATCAAACAAAAATAAATAAGCAGCAATTTTGGATCGTCCGACAGACTCTTGCATAATGAATAATAGAAAAAATAAATAACAATATCTATATTCTATAAAATAATTGGATTTCTTTCATTTCTGTATAAAAATAATTATAAAAAGACAAAAGATTCATTTTACAATTTATATTCCTGGAAAAAACTGACAGAATTTGCACGGTTGTTACCGCATGATCCCATACTACTTTAAGTGACTTTTCATTTGCAAGAATTTTTGTTTTTGCGTAATTATGCGAGGTAGTGTGCTCGTGAAAATATCATTCTCGTGTATATTAGTTTTCCTATAGATTAAATAGAGCAATAACCACAGTTCTTGAAAATTTTCTTCAGCTAATAATTAAAAGACGAAATGATTATCTCGCGAAAATATAGTGTCACGAAAATGTAGTAATCTACAGTATTAAAACAGCAAACGATTGAACCCGATTCATGCAGGGTCTCTCACATTACACAAGGATTCTGCACTACTGGTTTGTCAACAATAACATTAACATTGCAGTCACTGTATAAACTTTTACTACTTTCATACTAATCATCCAATGTACTATAGAAAAGAAAGACTTTGAGTTTGTGTAATATTTTTGGAGGTTGTTGAATAAGGTGTTGGTGGAGTGGTAGTACCTTTGTTTTACACTGGTCCACACACCATACCCAATTTTCAACCTTTTTTCGTAACAAGCTTTTCCAAAACCTTACATATAAATGACACTGCATCAACCTTTTTTTTATTTGACCACCAAGTACATCCTACTTATTCTCACACTACAACACATAAAGCAAACACTACATCACGAATCTTTACTTTCCATTTAGCATAAATTGAACAACTTACCATTAGTACTGCTCCTCCAAGTCAACAAGATTCAACTGTATTTAAAGCAAAACCTTACTCTCAAATATAAAGGACACAGCAGCCAAGCTTCTTGGGGAATATCTTTTTTTTTACAATGTTCATACTTGACATCAAGAACTCAACTAAACCCTTTTTAATTTTTTTTTCTCATAAAAAACAAACTATCAATAGAAAGTTTCATTTTCATAATTTACATAATATAGACTTAGCATACAAACATTAGTACCTAAGTAGTTATCTTCCAATGCACTATAGAAAATAAATTTGAGCCAGAAAGACTGAGTTTGTGTAATAGTTTTTGGAGGTCGTTAGATCGCCTGAGCCGAAGGTTCAAGTGAGCTTTTCTGATCAAAATTTGTCTGTTGTCGTCATCATAAACTTTTCACATTTTCGTTTTCTCGAACCACAGGGTCAATTTCAAATCTCGCCACAAAGTATCCTTGGGTAAAGGGGATTCAAGTTTGTTCAAATGAAGGGCCATGCCTTCTTCCTAGAGGAGATAACTATGATTTTGTGAAAAATTATGGCATCATTCAAAAATCTTTTTCTCAAGAACCACTATGTTTGAAAGTATGAAACTTATGTGGAATCATTGTGAGGTAGTGTAGATTCAAATTTGTCCAAATGATGACCCCCGTGGGTAGGTTGGGCCACAATGGGGGATCAAAAGGAAAAGTACAGCGAAGCCATAATTGGTCATATTTATTTGGAAGCATCCTCAGGTAGTGTAGATTCAAGTTTGTTCAAATCATGACTACTGGGGGCCACATTGGGCTATCATATTTTTACATAGGAATGCACAGGAAAAATCTTGAAAAGTCTTCCCAAGAACAACAAAGCCATGGATTGGTCATATTTATATGGAAGCATCCTTGGGTAGGGTAGTGTAGGTTCACTTTTGTTCAAATCATGACCACTGGGATAGAGTGGGGCCTCAATGGTTGATAAAAGTTTTACATAGGAATACATAGGAACAAATCTTTAAAAATATTCTTCTCAAGAACAGCAAAGCCATGATTACATATATTTATATGGAAGCATCTTCGGGTAGTGTAGAATCAAGTTTGTTCAAATCATGACCCCAGGGAATACGGTTGGGCCACAACGGCGATAAATTTTTACATAGGAAAAATCTTTAAAATCTTCACAAGAACAACAAAGCCATGATTGGTCATAATAATATAAAAACATCCTCAGGTAATATAGGTTTAGATTTGTTAAATCATGACCCCCAGGAGAATAGAGAGATGGAGGGGCAATAACGGGATCAAAGTTTTGCAAGGGAATATAAAGGGTATATCAGTAAAAAATTTCATCTTAAGAATGGCAAAGCCATTATGTGTCATATTAATTCAAAAGCATCCTTAGGGAATGTAGATTCAAGTTCGTTCAAATCATACCTCCCTTACCACTTTTCATATTCAAACTTTTCAATACTGAACTGATTTCTGCTTTTTCCTAGTCAAAGTGCTCCAGTGAGCGATGTGGCCTCTGGGCCTCTTGTTAAATAAGGTGTTGGTGGAGTGGTAGTACCTTTGTTTTACACTGGTCCACACACCACACTCAATTTTAAACCTTTTTAGCACTTTTGAGCTAAAGGCTTAAACAGCTAATGTTATGGCCATTTGTGCAGTGTGCATAAACCTTTAAGAATATGGGCCATATCTCAAGAACCCCTTGGCCAATTGTTGTCAAATTCGTCACATAGTATCCTATAGTATTGTTCAAGGCATCACCCTGGGGCAAAATGCGTGGTTTCAAGGTCCCTTCAAAGTTGACCAAAAATTATGTTTTGTTAAAACGTTGATATTTTGCTTACTATAAGGACAAGGGTCATCAAATCTTGTCAGTTGATGCATCTTAGGACGTCTAATCGTTGACTTAAGAAGTAGGTCACAGTGACCAACTTTTTGAATATTGCAAGAATACATTTTCAAATTGATTTAGAGGCATATTTTTGACATACAAAGGCTGTCACCTAAAAGTAGGTCACCATGAAATGTTTTTTGAATTCTATGGCTAATCTTTTTTAAAACAGGCCATTGTTTCAGATACTGAGAGGTTTATAATCATCAATCTTTGTAAGTTGATGCCTCTTTGGGCCTTTAAACATATTTACCAAAAGGTAGGTCGCAGTGGCCTACTCTTTGAATTTTGAAGGCATTCGTTTTAAAATAGTTTCAGAGGCATATATTGAAACTTTGAGGCATCATGTTTGTCAGATGATGCATCTTGGGTCCTTAGAGTACGTCATCTGAAAAGTAGGTCACCATGACCTACTTTTGAAAGTTTATTGCTACATTTAAATGAAATATGAAGATAACGAACAGTATTCAATCTCGAAAGTCCAATGAAACGATACAAATTTGGAGCAGAGCAAATACAGACCTCAAAATTTAGAAGTGGGATAATGTGCCATGGAGGAGTGAGCATTCCCTGCCGACCGGTCACACCCGCCGTGTGCTCCTTGTCATGGTCGGGAAAAAAACCCGGAAATATCCGTTGACAGTTCAATGTATAAATTATGGCATAACAATCAGTACGAAAAACGTCAGTCAGCATTTGTCATTGTATCGACCGAAAAACTTGTGTCCCCGGAGAATGTCAACTAACATGTGGTGACCTAGTTTTGAAATTTAATGGCTGTAGTTAAATACTTTTAGGTTCTTATTGACTTTATCTTCATCTTGAGACCCCAGAGAACGTCAACTGAAAAGTAGATCACTGTGACCTACTTTTGAAAGTGTATGGCTATAATAAGATATTTTCAGTAACGTATTGGTTTAGAATCATCAAATTTTGTCCGTTGATGCATCTGGGGTCCTCTGAGTATGGCAACAGAAAAGTAGTTCACTATGACGTAATTTTGGAATATTATGACTATATTTAAATATTTTAGGTACTAATTGGCTTAGAATCATCAAACTTTGTAGGTTGATGCAACTTCGGTCTTCGGAGAATGTCAACTGAAAAATAGGTCACCATGACCTACTTTTAAAATGTTATGGCTTTATTTAAATATTGCAGGTACTTTGGCTTAAAATCATCCATACTTTGTCAGTCAATGCAACTTTTGATCTCAGAATATGTCAACTGAAAAGTAGGTCACCGTGACCTACTTTTGAAAGTTTATAGCCGTATTTAATTTTTTCTGGTACTAATTGGATTAGAATCGTCAAACATTGTCAGTTGATGCATCTTGGGACCTCGAATATCATCAACTGAAAAGTAGCTCACCCTGACCTACTTTTGAAATTTAATTGCTGTATTTAAATACTTTAGAAACTAATTGGCTTATCAAACTTTATGGGTTGATACATCTTGGGTCCTCAGAGTATGTCAACTGAAAAGTAGGTCACCATGAACTTCTTTTGGAATTTTATGGTTATATTTAAATATTTTAGGTAGTTATTGACTTAGAATCATCAAACTTTGTCAGTTTATACATCTAGGGCCCTCAGATTATGTCAACTAAAAAGTAGGTCACCTTGTCCTACTTTTTGAAAATTATGGTTATATTTAAATATTTTAGGTACTAGTTGACTAAGAATCATCAAACTTTCTTTATGGGTTCTCGAATGTTTTAATCCAAATGTACATGTAGTTCATGTTGACCTACTTTTGGAATTTTAATGCGTTTTCTTAATATACAGGGTAATTAGAGGCTTTCACTAGAAGTGATAGGTTGTACAATTTATCAGAAGAGCGATCCAAGGCCCATGGGCCTCTTGTTTGTAACAAGCTCTGCCAAAACTTTACATACAAATGAAACTGCATCATTTTCTTCTTATTTGACTTCACAACATATCCTACTCATTTGCACCTTTCACCACATGAAGCACACAATACACAAGAAATTTGAACTTTCCATGAAACAAACATGAAAAAAATTTATAACCAGCACTACACCTCCCAGTTTACAAGATTTAATTGTACTTTATGCTAAACATAACCTTTAAATACAAAAAAAAAAAAACAAAGCAACTAAGCTTTTTGGACAAAATTATATTGAAAAAAAAAAATCTTTTTATGTAAGAAAATTTTAACAATCTTTAAACCTGAAAATGTTATGAACTCAAACAATTACATTCTTTTTTCATTCTTTTTTCTCGTTAACAAACAAACCATCATTATATAAATCATGAAGAAAGTTTAATTATGATATTTACATAATATATGTAAACTTAGCATACAAACATTAACTACTTTTACACTTATCATTCAATGCATTTTTGAAAACATATTTGAGCCAGAAGGACAATTGATCACCAGCACTACACCTCCCAATCTAGGAGTTCCACCTGTAATTAAAGCTAAATATTACCTTTAAATACAAAGGACCCGGTAGTCAAGATTCCTGGACAACATTGCATCTTATTATGCAGGAAAATTTTTTATAATCTTCCAACCTAAAAACAATTTGAACTCACATTTTCTCATTAAAAATCAAACCATCACTAATTCAATCAGTAGATAGTTTAATTATCGTATTTGTAAAATATATATAATCTTTACATTCAAACTTCACCTACTTTCATGTTTATCATATTAGAAAAGAAATTTGAGCAAGAAAGACCTCGAATTTGTTTAATATTTTTTTTTGGAGGTTGGTAAATAGGGCGTTGGTGGAGTGGTAGTACCTTTGTTTAACACTGGTCCACACACCACACTCAATTTTCAACCCTTTTTGTAACAAGCTCTGCCAAAATTTTACCAACAAATGGCACAGCATCAATTTGTTGTTGTTTGACTACACAATATATCCTACTTATACTCGCAATAAACTCATAAAACAAATTACTACACCATAAATCTGAACTTTCCATGAAGCATAAATTTAACAATTGATCACCAGCACTACACCTCCCAGTCTACAAGATTCAACTCTACTTTAAGCAAACCATTACCTTAAAAATACAAAGGACCAAACAGTCAAGCTTCCTGGACAATATTAAATCTTATTAGACAAGAAAATTTTACAATATTCAAACCTGAAAGCATTATAAACTCAAACAATTAAATCCTTTTTAATTTAATTTTTATGCCCCCGGATCGAAAGATCCCGGGGGTATATTGTTTTTGTCCTGTCTGTCTGTTTGTCTGTTTGTCCGTTTGTCTGTCTGTCTGTTGTCAACTTTAACCTTGCCCATAACTTTTGATTGGATGGAGCTATGACTTTCATATTTCACATGTGTATTCCTTGTGACAAGACCTTCCTCTGGATATCAACCACTTTGACCCTTTGACCTTGACCTAGGAGTTTGACATACTTTTGAAAAACTTTAACCTTGGCCATAACTTTTGAATGGTTGGAGCTAGGGCTTTCATACTTCACATATGTAATCCTTGCGACAAGACCTTCCTTTGGATACCAACCACCACTTTGACCTTTTGACCTTGACTTAGGAGTTTGACCTACTTTTGAAAAACTGTAACCTTGACCATAACTTTTGAATGGTTGATGCTAGGGCTTTCATACTTCACATATGTAATCCTTGTGACAAGACCTTCCTTTGGATACCAACCTATTTGACCCTTTGACCTTGACCTAGGAGTTTGACCTACTTTTGAAAAACTTTAACCTTGGCCATAACTTTTGAATGGTTGGTGCTAGGGCTTTCATACTTCACATATGTAATCCTTGTGACAAGATCTTCCTTTTGATACCAACCACTTTGACCTTGACCTTGAAGTTTGACTTTTATTAAAAAAACTTTAACCTTCCCCATAACTTCTGAACTGTTGTATCTAGGTCTTTCAAATTTCATTGGTGTATTCCTCAAGACAAGACCTTTCTTTGGGTATCAACATTTCTTATCTTTTGGCCTGGATTCTGACTTGCATTTGAAGAAACTTTAACCTTCGCCATAAGCTGCCATACGGGGGCATCAGTGTTTCACAAACACATCTTGTTCTTATTAAAAACAAACCATCACTACATAAATCAGTGGAAAGTTTATTTATCATATTTACATAATATATATAAACTTAACATGCAAACTTTGACTGCATACGCACTTATCATACAGTTTTCACTGGCCCACACACCACATTCAATTTTCAACCTCTTTCGTACATGTAACAAGCTTTGCCAAAACCTTACATTCAAATGACACTGCATCAATTTTTTTTTACTCCACAATACATGTTTATCCTTACATACAAATGACACTATATTATTTTTTTTTCTTATTTAGCTCCACACTGTATCCTTCTTATTTGCACACTTAACCACTTAAAGCATACACTTCACCAGAAATCCGAATTTTCCAAACAGCATTAATTGAACAATTGATCACCAGCACTACACCTCCCAGTTTACAAGATCTGACTGTACTTAAAGCCAAACATTACCTTTAAATACAAAGGACCCAGTAGTCAAGTTTCCTGGACATTACTCCATCTTATGCAAGAAAATTTTTACAATTTTCAAACCTAAAAATGTTATGAACTCAAACAATTACATTCCTTTTTTCATTTTTACTCATTAAAAAACAAGCAATCACTATTTAAATCAATCAAGACTTAATTAACATTAACTTTTATTACACTTTGTAGCACAAAATGACATTGAAAAACCCATTAGTTATTTTACCCTTAAGTATACCAGACAAAACATAAAATATCTTGTTAAAAACTGCTGCCATTCCAGTTTACACTGTAAATCAAATATGATTAGAGAACTACATTATCCAATGCACTATAGAAAAGAAAATTGAGCAAGAAAGCCTTCGAGTTTGTGTAAAATTTTTTTTTGAGTTTTGTAAATAAGGTGCTGGTGGATAAGTCATCCTCAATTATAATATAAACTTAACATACAAATTTTAACTACTAACATGCTTATCATGCAGTGATCCTTGTCTTACACTGGTCTACACTTACTTACTGTGTTTAATTCATCTTCATATCAGGTGGTACATAAGGCAGCTACACAGTCCCACTACTCAGCCCAATCCTTTGGTCTACTATTTCCATTGTTCTACATGAGAATCTGATCTGCTTCAACTCACTCTCTGCTGTTCTTCTCCATGTTGTCTTTGGTCTGTCCTTTTTCTTCTGTTGTCGGGTGTCCAGAAGATGCTTTTTCTGATGATGGCTGACCTATCTCTCCTTCCGTCTCCCAATCTCCACAGTGATGTCTTTATGTACTGACATCTCTCTGAGGTCATTGTTGGACACTAGATTTGGCCATCTGATTGAATATTGTCTGTAGGCATCGATTTACGCAAACTCTCATTTACTTCGTGGGGTTTTTAAATCCGAAACTACCTTCGTTCTGCTCCATAAAGAAAAACTGATTTTACATTTACTATTGAAGATCATCAGCTTAGTTCAAAGGTCAAATACATATAGGAGGAGGTCCAAACTGGTTTTAAGATGGCAAACACATGACAGGCTTCGTTGATTCATGATATAATGTCCTCGTCAGTATCTCTTGATGTTGTTACAATGCTAACAAGGTATGTGAAGGTGTTTACATCTTCAAAATGTTTCCATTAACTTGTACGGATTTGTTCTGTGCATTAATTCTCATTATTTTGGTTTTCTTAAAGTTGATGTTTTGACCTAAACTTCTAGATTTTTTTGAGTTCGGTTGTTTCTCCTGAATGTGCTTATGGGTGGGTGAGATTAGACATAGGTTTTCTGCATAATCCAGGTCATTTAGTTTGTTTTCCAATCTCCATTTAATGTTATCCTGATCTCTGGTGGATACCCTCATGACCCAGTCTATGGAAACTAAAAATATCAGAGAAGACAATAAACAACCATGTTTTAGTCCTCATGTTACAGGTAACCATTCTGTTTGACCGTTGTAAACATCAAGCTACACTGAAATCCTTCATGCGGTACTCTGATGATGTCAATAATATTAAATGGTAGGCTATACAGTCTCAAGAGCTTCCAGAAACTTTCCCGATGTATACTATCGAAGGTCTTTTCAAAGTCTATAAAGCAGAGGCATAGAGAAGACTGACATTCTATTGACTGCCCTATGATGTTTCGCAATACAAATATTTAGTTGCAGCATGGTCTTTCTGGTCTAAACCCTGCCTGCTCCTTTCTCGATTATGCATCAATTTCGTTATTGCACTCTATTTTATCTCCCTTTTTAGATTAGTATATTAATAAGTCCATTATTCTATTTTGTTGGTACCATAATTGGTTCTCAAATGTCTTGGAACAGTTTTTGATGTTGCTTTAATGTCTGCTTTTAGTGACTTATGGGATTCATCTACTCCTGCAGCTTTGTTGTCCTTCATCTTTCTGATGTCCTTTTGTATTTCCTCTACCTTATATCCTCTACATTGAAGTCAAGTTCTGTTATCAATTTCAATATCAGGTGGTTGACTTGGTTTTCCTCTATTCAGAACTGATCTAAAATTATCTTTCCATTATGACACTGTCCTTTGAAAGGGTTTTTAACAATGTTCGAATTGTTTGTAAATTTTCTAGACATCATTTTGGTGGTCTTATAGAGTTCTTAGATATTTCCAGTCCTTGCCGCTTCCTCAGTTTTACATGCTCTGTCTTCTGTATGCTTCTTCTTGGCCCACACTTCTCTTGATCTCTCTTTTCTTGTCATTGTAGGTCTCTGTAAGGTTTCCAGCTCTGAGTTGTCCTTGCAGTTTAGAATCTTTGATCTGATCTCCTTTTTCTCTGATATGAGTCCATGTATCAGATGCTAGCCACTTCTCTTTGATGCTTGATGTTATCCCACCTTTCGTTGATGTTATTTCTATTATCCATGATCTCTAATGTAGATAATTTGTTCCTCAGCTCCAACTTAGAGGCCTCCTTTGCCTCAGGTTGTTTAAGTTTGTTCAATGCAGTCTTCTTCCGTCCTTGCACTTTCCTCATCGCTTTTTAACGTAAGTTGTATTTTGACACTCAAATGTATGTCTTAATATCTGCACTTCTATGCATCCGGTCATCTCCGACTGATCTTCTCCACCTCTTGTTGATCATGATGTAATCGATCCGATTCTTTTTTTTTTCTTGTCTGGAGAAACCCAGGTATACTTCTGCGCAAAGATAGTTTTGCAAACCACTAGCCCATTCATCTCACTGAAATCCAGAAGGCGTTCTCTATTTTCATTCATCTGTCCAGTGCACTCCCATGCATGTCTCCTTGCAGCAGTTATCACTTCCAACTTTAGCATTTAGGTCTATCTTCATATCATGTTTTTGACTTCGATGAAGCACATTCTGAAGCTGGTTGTAAAAAGTATCCTTTTCACCATTATCTGTATCATTGATTGGTGATTAACACTGAATCACACTTAGTTTGATGTGTTCTAATCAAACATAGCATTTTGTATTTGGTCATTTACTGGGTATCACTCTATCAATGCCTTTGGTGTTTCCTTGCTCATCTTTAGTCAAACCACGCAGATAATTTCGATCCTTGCCTAAGTATATGATGTTCACACCACTACCACAAGTTATTTTACAGAAGCCTGTCCAAAGCACTTCACTAATGCCGAGAATTCTCATGTTATATTGCCTTTTCTCTTCAGTGATCTGCACTGTTCCGCTAATTTCAACCTTAGTACGCACATTCCATGCTGCTATGTTCATGTTTCTGTTTGGTCTCAGTCTAGAAGTTCTGTGATGATTTTCCTGACTAGATGTCATTTTTTTCATTTCCGATGTAACCCACTGATGAACCAGGTGATACTTTTCTTTGTGGGTATGTTTCTGTAGTCAGTGTTTACCATAGTTCTGGTAGAAGGACTGGCCCCATGCTGCAGGTGTAGTCCCAATAGCCAGCATAACCCTTTTCCACTTATTACAGTGATGTGGGGCTTAGACCTTAGGAGATCTGGTTCACACATCACACACAATTTTCAACCTCTTTGGTAACAAGCTCTGCCAAAAAAACTTAAATACAAATGATACTGCATCAAATCTTTCTTGACTCCACAATGTATCCTACTTATTCTCACACTTCACCATAGAGCATACACTACACCAGAAATCAACTTTCCATGAAATATAAATTGAACAATTTATCCCCAGCTCTACCTCACCCAGTATATAAGATCAAACTGTAAGTAAAGCAAAACATGACCTTTAAATGCAAAGGACACAGCACCCAAGCTTCCTGGATAACTTTACATCATATTTTGCAAAATAATATTTACATTCTTCAAACCTGAAAATATTATGAAATCAAACAATTACATTTTTTAAAATCCATTTTTCTCATTAAAAAACAAGCCACCATTACATAAATTAGAAGAAAATTGTATTATTATAGTTTACATTACAGATAGAAACTTAACATACAAAATTTACCTACCTACATCCTTATCATCCAATGGGCTAAAGAAAAGAAATTTGAGCATGAAAGATTTCGACTTTGTTCATTTTTTTATTATTATTTTTGGAGGTTGGTAAATAAGGTGTTTGTGGAGTGGTAGTACCTTTGTTTTACACTGGTCCACACACCACACTCAATTTTCAACCTCTTTTGTAACAATCTCTGCCAGAACATGACATACAAATGACACAGCATCAATCTTTTTTTTATTTAACTCCACAATATATCCTACTTATTCTCCCACTACAACACATAAAGCATGCACTACACCAGAATTCTGAACTTTTCATTTAGCATAAGTTGAAGTAATATCCATTAGTACTGCACCTCCTAGTCAACGAAACCCAACTTTACTTAAAGCTTAACATTACCTTTAAATAGCGAGGACCCAGTAGTCAAGATTCCTGGACAACATTGCATCTTATTATGCAAGAACATTTTTCAACCTTCAAACCTGAAAACGTTATGAAATCAAACAATTACATTTTTAAAATTCATTATTTTTCTCATTAAAACTGAAGCCACCATTACATAAATCAGTAGAGAGTTTTATTATCAAAATTTACATAACAGATAGAAACTTAACGTACAAAATTTAACTACCTACATCCCTATCATCCAATACACTAAAGAAAAAAAATTTGAGCAAGAAAGAGTTCGACTTTTTTTTTTCGAGGTTGGTAAATAAGGTATTGGTGGAGTGGTAGTACCTTTGTTTTACACTGGTCCACACACCACACTCAATTTTCAACCTCTTTCGTAACAAGCTTAACCAGAATCTTACATACAAATGACACTGCATCAATTTTTTTTTTATTTGACTCCACAATATATCCTTACATACAAATGACACTGTATTATTTTCTTTTCTTTTTTGACTCCACAATATATCCTACTTATTCTCACATTTCAACATATAAAGCATACACTAGAACAGAAATCTGAACTTTCCTTATCTCCAGCTCAACACCTCCCAGTATACAAGATCCAACTGTAATTAAAGCTAAACATTACCTTTAAATGCAATGGATACAGCAACGAAGCTTCCTGGATAACTTTACGTCATATTTTGCAAAATAATATGTACAATCTTCAAACCGAAAATATTATGAAATCAAAGAATTACATTTTTTAAAATTCTTTTTTTCTCATTAAAAGGCAAGACACCGTTACAAAAATTAGAAGAAAATGATATCATAATTTACATAACAGATAGAAACTTAACGTACAAAATTTAACTACCTACATCCTTATCATCCAATGCACTAAAGAAAAGAAATTTGAGCATGAAAGATTTCGACTTTGTTCAGTTTTTTTTGGAGGTTGGTAAATAAGGTGTTGATGGAGTGGTAGTACCTTTGTTTTACACTGGTCCACACACCACACTCAATTTTCAACCTCTTTTGTAACAAGCTTAACCAGAACCTTACATTCAAATGTCACTGCATCAATCTTTTTTTATTTGACTCCACTATATAACCTTACATACAAATAACACTGCAATATTTTTTTTCTTTTTTGACTCCACAATATATCCTACTTATTCTCACACTTCACTATAGAGCATACACTACACCAGAAATCTGAACTTTCCATAAAACATTAATTGATCAACTTATCTCCAGCTCTACACCTCCCAGTAAACAAGATCCAACTTTAATTGAAGCTTAACATTACCTAAATACAATGAACACAGCAGCCAAGCTTCCTGGACAACTTTACATCATATTTTGCAAAAAAATATTTTCAATCTTCAAACCTGAAAATATTATGAAATTAAACAATTGCATTTCTAAAAAAAAAAATTCATTATTTTTCACATTAAAAAAAAAACAAGCTACTATTATATAAATTAGAAGAAAATTATATTATCATAATTTACATAACAGATAGAAACTTAAAGTACAAAATGTAACTACATACATCCTTATTATCCAATGCACTAAAGGAAATAAATTTGAGCAAGAATGATTTCGACTTTGTTCAGTTTTATTTGGAGGTTGGTAATTAAGGTGTTGGTGGAGTGGTAGTACCTTTGTTTTACACTGGTCCACACACCACACTCAATTTTCAACCTCTTTTATAACAAGCTCTGCCAGAACCTTACATACAAATGACACTGCATCAATCTTTTTTTTTTTTTTGGACACCACAGTATATTCTTTTTAGACTCACATTAAACACATAAAACATACACTACAACAAAAATATTTACTCTCTATTTAGCATAAATTGAACAATGGATCACCAGCACTACACCTGCCAGTTTATAAGATCCAACTCTACTTAAAACTAAAGTTTACTTTTAAATACAAAGGGCGTAGTAGTCAAGATTCTTGGACAACATTGCATCTTATAATGCAAAAAAATATTTACACTATTCAAACCTTAAAACATTATGAAATCAAACAATTACATTTTTTAAAATTTGTTATTTTTCTTATTAAAATACAAGCCACCATTACATAAATTAGAAGAAAGTTTTATAATCATAATTTACATAACAGATAGAAACTTAACGTACCAATTTAACTACCTACATCCTTATCATCCAATGCACTAAAGAAAAGAAATTTGAGCAAGAAAGATTTCGAATTTGTTCAGTTTTTTTTTTATTATTATTATTTTTTTTGGAGGTTAGTAAATAAGGTGTTTGTGGAGTGGTAGTACCTTTGTTTTACACTGGTCCACACACCACACTCAATTTTCAATTTTCAACCTCTTTTGTAACAATCTCTGCCAGAACATGACATACAAATGACACAGCATCAATCTTTTTTTTTTATTTAACTCCACAATATATCCTACTTATTCTCCCACTACAACACATAAAGCATGCACTACACCAGAATTCTGAACTTTTCATTTAGCATAAGTTGAAGTAATATCCATTAGTACTGCACCTCCTAGTCCACGAAACCCAACTTTACTTAAAGCTAAACATTACCTTTAAATAGCGAGGACCCAGTAGTCAAGATTCCTGGACAACATTATATCTTATTATGCAAGAACATTTATACAATCTTCAAACCTGAAAACATTATGAAATCAAACAATTACATTTTTTTAAAATTCATTATTTTTCTCATTAAAACTCAAGCCACCATTACATAAATCAGTAGAGAGTTTTACTATCACAAGTTACATAACAGATAGAAACTTAACGTACAAAGTTTAACTACCTACATCCTTATCATCCAATGCACTAAAGAAAAGAAATTTTAGCAAGAAAGATTTCAACTTCGGTCCCTTTTTTAAAGGTTGGTAAATAAGGTGTTGGTGGAGTGGTAGTACCTTTGTTTTACACTGGTCCACACACCACACTCAATTTTCAACCTCTTTCGTAACAAGCTTAACCAGAACCTTACATATAAATGACACTGTATCAATCGTTTTTTTTTACTCCACAGTATATCCTTTTTAGACTCACATTAAACACATAAAACACAATACAACACGAATCTGTTCTTTCCATTTAACATTAATTGAACAATGGATCACCATCAATACAACTGCCAATTTATAAGATCCAACTCTTCTTAAAGCAAAAGTTTTCTTTTAAATACAAAGGACATAGCAGTTAAGATTCCTGGACAATATTGCATCTTATTATGCAAGAAAATATTTACAATATTCAAACCTGAAAACATTATGAAATCAAACAATTACAATTTTTAAAATTCATTATTTTTCTCATTAAAACTTAAGCCAGCATTACATAAATTAGAAGAAAATTGTATTATCATAATTTACATAACAGATAAAAACTTAACATACAAAATTTAACTACCTACATCCTTATCATCTAATGGGCTAAAGAAAAGAAATTTGAGCATGAAAGATTTCGACTTTGTCTAGAATTTTTAAAGGTTGGTAAATAAGGTTGGTGGAGTGGTAGTACCTTTGTTTTACACTGGTCCACACACCACACTCAATTTTCAACCTCTTTTGTAACAAGCTTAACCAGAACCTTACATACAAATGACACTGCATCAATCTTTTTTTTGATTTGACTCCACATTATAACCTCACATACAAATGACACTGCATTATTTTATGCCCCGCCATGAATATATGTTTGTCATGTCCGTCCTTCTATCTGTCTTTCCGTCGTGCTTTGCGTTTAGCTTTGTTCAAAGCTCAGGTTTAAAGAAACTATAGAAAATATTTTTATCAAACTTCATATGCTGATAGATGTTGATGAGAGCTATGCAACTGCATCAACATTTTTTTTACCTTGACCTTTCATTTGACCTTGACCTCACTTTTCTCAATTTGTGTTTAATTCAGTTTTAAGTAAACCATTCAAAATATTTTTATCAACTTAATATGCTGATACGTATTTGTGAGAACTATTCAACTGCATCAAATACATTTAACCTTGAACTTTCCTGTGACCTTGACCTCACTTTTCTTAAATTTGCATTTTGATTAATTTTAAAGAAACCATTTAAGATATAACTTATGCACTTATGTATAATTTGGTGAGAATATATCATCTATATCCAACTTTTTAGATTTCAATTTTAAAGAAACTATTCAAGATATTCTCATCAAATTTCATACACTAATACAAATTTTCATGTAGCATTACTAATATACCCTCGGCGGGGCATTCATGTCCTATGGACATATTTCTATTTTTTTTTCTTTTTTGACTCCACAATATATCCTACTTATTCTCACACTTCAACACATAAAGCATACACTAGAACAGAAATCTAAACTTTCCATAAAACATAGATTGAGCAATTTATCTCCAGCTCTACACCTCCCAGTATACAAGATCCAACTGTACTTAAAGCTAAATATTACCTTTAAATACAATGGACACAGCAGCCTAGCTTCCTGGACAACATTGCATCATATTATGCAAAAAAAAAAAATTACATGCCTTATTCAATAGAAACTTAACATACATAGGTAGTACCTTAACGTTTTTAGGTAGTACCTTTGTTTTACACTGGTCCACACTCCACACTCAATTTTCAACCTCTTTTGTAACAAGGTCTGTCAGAACCTTACATGATGAAACAAGAATATGAATTGTCTCATTTATTGTTGTCCTTTTGTAAGTTTTTTCGTCAATACATTAGGACTTTGTCAACAAATAAAAACTCTCATTAAGCCAAATGCTGACTAACATTTTTCATTCATTGTTAGGCCATTATTTACACACTGAAATGTCGCACAGCGGGTGTGACCGGTTAGGATGGTCACTCCTCCATGGCACCTGATCCAACCCTAATGTTTTGGAGGTCTGTGTTTGCTTTGCCCCTGATTGGTATTGTTTGAATGGACTTTTGAGCTTGAATACTGTTTGTTATCTCCATATATTTCATACAAGTTACACTGTATCATTATTTTTTCTTATTTTGCTCCTCAATATGAGCTACTTATTCTCACACTTCAGCACATAAAACATTCACTACAATAGAAATCTAAAATCTACGGAAAACATATATTGAAAAATTTGAAAAAGTTTCCAGGACAACATTGCATCTTATAATACAAGATTTTTTTTTAATTTTCAAACCCTGAAACATTTGAAACTCAATTACATTCTTTTTAAATTCATTTTTCCTTATTAAAAACAAACCATCACTATATCAATCAGTTGAGAGTTTAAATATCATATATATATTATTCCAACTATGTACACAAAAGACATTGAAAAAAACATTCGTGATTTACTCCAAGTACAACAGACAAAGTACTAAACCCATTTGAAGAATGCAGATCGGATACTAAACACCCTTCCTGTCTGTACAAGAAAGTAGGCCCTTTGCAACAGAACGTGGAAAATTTTGCCATCCCACAATCTGGAGGCTTTGAGGTCATTTGAAAGACACATCATTTCCTGCAGTAAGATTTCTTTCATATGAAAAATGTAGTATAGATTTGATGTTAATTTATAATATGCTTTGATTTATTATACACATATGTATAGTGAAAAGTATATTTGTAATTAATTTCAGACCAATGAAATGATGTACATACTACTGTTCTTAATAGTAAATACTTGCTGAAAAACCCTGCTTGTCTGTTCAAGAAAGGGGACCCTTAGGGACGGAGTGTGGATTTTAACAACACATCATTTTCCAAAGAAGGTCTCTTTAATATGAGGAATGTAGTATAGATTTGATGATATAAAATGATTTTGAAACACGCTGAGAAAAAAATGCGTTTGTGAGAATTTAACTTCATTCTAAGTATTTCATTTATTTTAGCAACCAACCATACCTTCAGAAATGGAAACAGATTACAGTTAACCACCAGAAAAACCTTGGACATCAAAGGAATAAAACTAAAAATTTTGGTATTTTTTTTTACTCATCTTATATCTTTAAACATGTATTTACTTACATATAATGCTTCATACTTATAGATTTATTGGCTGAACTGGTCAAATATCAGAAAAGCTTTATATGCTGGTAAAGTTCTTTGTCATCTTTGTTGTTTCTAAAACATTTCTTGCTCATAATAATTTATTGTCATTATTGAGTATTACTCAACATGGGACACAACAGGAATGGGGACCAGAAATTGTACAATGGACTTCAAGGAAAGGAAATATGAAAACTGTCGGTATTTAGTTAATATGTATACTTAACAAAATGTATTCAAACTAATTTCTTATAGTATATTTAACTTTTATAGTTATTGCTTGTAGATTAGAAAATTTAATGTTATGATTATATGGAAACTGTGTAAAAAAAAAGATATGACATGAAAAAAGTACACATTAAGTATTAAACTTAAAAATAAACTTTTTTTTGTTAAGTCAGTAACAAAGCTGCCAACAGTATTACAAATTTGGAATAAGAATCACTTAAATAAAATCAAAAATAAGCTTAAGGGGTTTTCTATTTCATCTTCTGATTTCTAGTTTTCTCTGATAAAAGTTTAAAGATTGGTAATTAAAATTATAATAGGAAAAACATAGTCTTCACAGCACTTATTCTATGTGATAGTAAGGTGTCTGGCGGTCTGTTTATCTAGCAGTCTGTAAACAATTTTTCAAAACACTAGTCCTCCTACAGTTTTAGGTTTATTTCAAAATAACGGGGCACACAAGTAGAAAACACTAATGACAAAATGCTAACAAGGTATAATTGAAAACCACATATAAAACAATGCAATTTCAGAGAGAATTTATTAGGTTTTAATTACACTGTACAATTAATTATCCCAGGAAATTAAATGATTAACTTCTGCTAACTTGATGAATCAAGCACATTAAATCATGCATCAAACAATTAGGACAAGAATCCAAATCTTTTGTAGGTCATCTATTACCGATAGGTCTTCAATTAGGCAGGCCATGAATTTCGGAGTCCTGTCCTGATCCCATGAATGGGATCAAAATATATATAATTATATGACAATTCATATACAGCCAATAGATAACATGCACAAATCTGGCTGACTTGCAGACAGAGTCTATTTAATATTTATATAAACAGGCTAAACACATATAATTAAGTTAGGCCTAAACATAAAAAAATTCAGGAGAAGGGGACTTGTTAAAGCAACCTTAGGAGGACCCCTTCTTTCTTAATATTTTTTGCTCTGAAATGTTATCAACTTTAACCTTGATCATAACTTGAGCACAGTTTGTGCTATGCCTTTCATATTTTACAGGTGTTTCTTTTCCTTGCATACCAACATTTTGACCTCATGACATTTACCTAAGAGTTTGACCAATGTTTGAATAAAAATAAACCTTGACCAAAATTTCTAAATGGTTGGTGCAGGGCAACAAAACCTTTCCTAAGGCACGCATAGTTTTATCTTTTGACCATGGAATTTGACTTGCAGTTGAGAAAGTATACTTCTTTTCATTATATAATTAACAAACTTGTATCAAATCTTACTTCTGATATATTATTATATCTATTGCTTGTAGAATAGAAACTAATACATGTATGTGACAATTGGATATAAAATGAAAAAAAAAATTCTGTGCATAATACAAAGCCTGAAATTGAAAAGCCATAATTAAATTTAATTAATGAAAATTATCAATCATTGTATTATTTTATAAGATGAAAAAGACTTCAATGTTTAATTTTCATTTTATATATACAGTACACATATACTCACTTGGGTGGGCTCATGTAATGAAGAGGATATGAGCATTACATGGAGACTCTTAAGTGGGCCACAATGACTCCGGTGGCTCCGGACGATACCCCTGCCTTTGAGCAGATAATACAATTAATGGATACTTGAACTGACACCTTTTTGTTGTTCTCTCTTAAACATCTCTTTTTGTTTGTGATATATGCATTTTGAAGTTTAAAAATCAAATATAGGTCACATACAGTGTTTCTTATAATTTAAAGAGTATATATTTTTGATAAATTAATTTATTATATTTGTATTAGTACAATAGTTTTGGAAATGAAATGAATGAAATGAAATGAATTTCTTTGTGCTGTACGTATTTCAATTTTTACTTATTCTATTTTTTTATAATAAATATTCCACCAAGTTCATGCATTTTCATCCATAAAATTCCATTCTTGCATATTAATAAAATATGTGGATTTCTTCATAAACAGCAAATACATATGTATAAATATTTTTGGAAAAAAAAATTAAAAATGATATTGCAGTAAAGTAAAATTGCTTAAATTTGTTATCGGTTTACTTATGAAATTTCATTTTATCAATAATGCAGTAAATAAGAGTCGTTAAGATCTGGCATGTTAGTGGCCACAACAGATGGATTTTTTTTTTTTTTAGAAAAACAATCAAGTCTGATTAGATCATTTTCTTGTATATTAGGTCTTTAATTCACTCCACCCCAAAGGTGTCAGTTTAATATCCTGCAGATTGGGGGACCCACAGCCTTGAGTTAAATCTGTGTTGTAATGTGCCTCTTTGTATGCCTATTTAAAACAATTTAGGGACAAATTTTTCTTTAAATTCTCTCTGCAGACCATTGAATTGATGTCTTTTTCTGGTAAAATGATATTGCATGCTTTGTTGAGAGGGTCAATGAATGAAAACTACGAAACTGGTTATTCTGAGACAATTATTGAAGACTTGTTCCTCTGTCGAAGGAGGTAATAACAATTTTACTTGAGGATAGAGCCAGTCTAAATTTAAGATTTTAATTTTTTTATATAGAGTTTGTTTGATTAAGAAATCATACTAAATTAAAGAAGCATGTGATAAATTACCTTGATTTCCTTTTTTTATTATTTATCATTTATTTTTATTTTATTATTTTTTGGTTTTAGGAAAGAAAACAAGTAGATTTCAGCTATCCTTTTTCAAACAATCTGATTTTTCAGTCTTTACTATTTTCAGAAACCAAGCTTGAAGCATTCTACTTTGACTATTTTTCTTTTTAAAGAATGTATTCGGAATATCAAAAGATTTGACGTATAGGAGAACACAATTTCCCGGACAAAAATCACATTTAAAAATCATTGATCATTAGTTGTTTTCTACTGTATATATGTCTAAATTTTTCAAAGTTGTATTTTAAACCTTAAATTTATTATTTACAACTTTAAAATTAACCATCAAAGTTGGCCAGAACAGCATTTTGTTCGTTAAAGCACTGATTTTTGCATTAAATTTGACCTAGAGGTCCTTCAGGGCAGGCCTGCCTCTAAATAAAATTATGATATTTTAATAGGTTGTGATGTAAGGAATAACTTGAGATAAGGAATATTAAGGGGCATCCCTGCCCTAGGGTCGAAATCCACAAAAACATACAAAAAATAAGGAGTCCTGTTTTGAAACTCTGGTTCACATTTATACCTTTTATTTTTAAAGCCAGAATATCTCGATTCATAAAACAGCCAAGTATTAACACAACAGATACTTTTTAAAACCATGGATCGAATCCACCTGGTGCCACACTTTTTTTTGTTTTAAATTCTTTTCTTTTCAAAGACTATTTTAATTTTTTTATAGGGTCTTGAGTATTTTCCTTCAGTCATCTTTTACCTATTTTCATTCTTGAAAAAAAAAAACACTAAAGAGAAAGCTAATCTTAAATTCCATTGTAACTAAAATACGGTCAAGCGGAACTATTCCTCAGTACAGCCCACTTTCTTCGAGACCAAGAATTATTCACTCTGTGTTTCTCGATACAGGAACATGTATTCTCACCTGCAATGAGCTGCGATGGATTTCTATTGTATATATTCCTTAGAAATAAATCACCTCAGTGGATGACATTGCTTTAATTCCATCTGTACTACTAGTACTCGACTGCTTTATTGCGCTGAAAGGTATACGTACTGAGCTTAATATACATGTATATATATAGAAATGCATACACGCACTGAGTCAATGTTCTAATTTCAGATCTCAAGTTTTCAAACAGTAGGACTACATTTCAGAATCTGCACTCCCTTGGATTTCATTTGTATACATTAATGACATGTTTTTATTATATCCACGGAGATGTGTTATTTGAAATTAATACATATCAAGAAAAAAAGAAACTTTCTAGACATTACCATCATTTACAATGAAAAGTAAGGGGGGAAATCAAATAACATTTCGAGGTAACAAACTCATGCTTCATAGTTATTGTCTTTGAAAAGGTTCTTCCTATCTCTACATACTGAAATAAATGAATTATTACATGTATTTAGCCTAAATTCTTTGACAGGAACAGAAGTCGACAAACTTTTTGTAAAGATTAAAACCAATCCTGGCCCTATAAGTCCAAGCTCTGTTTATAAAGAAGTGTTTCTTTCTATAAAGGAAAAGTTTTGACTTTTCTTTAGGTTTTTAATGAGTTCTAAGCAAATATTCCAACACATGTGCATTTTATGATCTATGATGAAAGTATACAGAAATTGATTTGTCATTGCATGTATTGATCCTATATCTGACTACCGACATGTGGCATGTTACTTAATTTTGTCATTATGCATGCGTCAAAATTTAATTCTAATAAGCTTTGAATAGCGTTTACATGGAGCTAATGCGAAGTAATTTAATGCGCACTAAATTAATTCGAATTAATGTCATGATCTAGTAAATGAAAGATGCCTACAGATTTTTCAGATTTGAGAAACGAGTTCTTTTAATGATCCTTTACAAATATAGCTTGCAAAAAGAGGGTGTTTCGGGACATAATTTTTCGATAATTTTTCGATAAACTGGACGAAAAAACATATTTTAAACTGTAATTTTTAATGAAAAACGAAGAAAGCCAGGTATAAATTTTGGAGTTTTTTTCCATCTCAGATAAAAGAAATGTATCAAAATACTAGATCTTGACCTTAAACTAATTTTCATTAAATTCCCAGTGTGAACACAGTTCAGATTTAATTTAGAGTGACTTACATTTAATTCGATTTAAACTCTCCGTGTGAACAGGGCATTTGTTTTTATCACGATAAATATATTCATGTTCAAAGGTTTGTGAATCTTTGACCCACCTCTGCATCCATAGATTCTGATATATAGCAGTCTCGTTCAACGTCGTCATTTCTTAAATTCTTTGGTCGATACAATGACCTTGTCAGCAAATACAATTTATCATTAAGTCAAATGCTGACTGACGTTTTTCATACTAATTGTTAGGCCATTATTTACACACTGAATTGTCGACGAATTTTTCTGCTATTTCCCGATCATGACAAGGAGCACACGGCGGGTATGACCGGTCGGCAGGGGATGCTCATTCCTCCTTGGCATTTGATCCCACCTCTGATGTTTTAGAGGCCCATGTCTGCTCTGCTCCAAAATTTGTGTTGTTTGATGGACTTTTGAGCTTGAATACTGTTCGTTATCTCCATATATTTCATATGTTAAGGTCTCCAAGAGGCCTCTAAAATTAAGACGCCAGCTGACGCCTTATCAAAAAAGTTTGGTCGCCAATGTAAAGTTTTAGTCGACAGGCAATTTTTTAAGGCGCTAACTTTAAAAGTTAATAGTAATCAATATAGGGCCCCATGACGTGACTAAGAAAACACGGCATTGCTAAAAAAAAATTCTCTTCTTTTAAATTTCTTTTCACTTTTTTAGAAAAATTCTTAGAAATGATAAAATTTCCGGATTCGACGATCGCCTTGTTGATTTAAAATGGTCACCAATTTGGCGACTTATGGAAAATTTTTAGGCGCCAATCAAAAACTTTAGGCGTCATGGCGACTAAATTAGTAGCCAGTCAGAGCACTGATGCTAGTATGATGATGTCATGTCTCATTTTATAATGAAAAATCTACATATTTAAAATAACATGTTCAAATGAAGGGTCATGCCCTCTTTCAAGGGGAGTATGAAATGATGATATACTTTTATTTGGGGGGGGGGGGCATTTAATTTTTTTTTTTTGGGGGGGGGGGGGTTAGTCTAACATTTTTTAAAGATGTCCATTCAATTAATCCACTGCATTTTTTTAAAAATTGAAATTTAAAAAATAACTAATCACAGGTAATTTAATAACTGTTAAATTTTTCCATTTTACTACAATACAGACATTTTCATTCATTCTAAATGTATCCATGTTATAAGAATCTAGTGGGGCAACATGGACACTTCTGAACCGAGCGACAATGAGTCTGGGGGCCCAGACGATACCCCTGCCCTTGAGCAGATAATACAGTTGATGGAAACTTGATCTGACACTTGGTATTTAATTTCTAATTAGATCACACTATAGAACTGAATAGCATACAATACCAAAGTAAAATAAGGGTACATAGTAGATAGAATTAACGTAAAGAAGGATTATACTTGTAGCATTGATGAAGCATAAGAAAGCTAAGCAATTTATTATTTTACTGGTATTAGATAATTCAACATTGTATCACAAAGCTGAACGGTGATAGAGTTTTACTCTGTCAGAAAGAGAAAAGAAACTACATTGATGATTGTTTATAAGAACTGTGGCTTATTATAAGTTGAGATTTTAGATGCTTGTTTTAGATGATTTTTTGTGAATTCTTTGCCGAATGTCCATTTGAAGAAGACCATGCAAACATATATACATTTAAACATTGTTGTGATGTTATTCTTCCTTAACCCTTCAGAAAGTGTCAGCTTCTTGTTTCTTGCTGCTGGGGGACTCATGCCAAGAGTGTCAATGACCTACATGCAGTTTTCACAATGACCATACAGTATAGGAGTTTGTTTTTTAAATTTGATTAATGCACGAAAATTTAAGTTTTAAAAATTATGAGTAAGCAAGTTCTAAAAGAACTTACTACAGATAATGAAAGATGCAGGCTTGGAGTTGAAAAGGTAATTCCAAATCAAAGTGGAAGGCAGTTAACGATTCTTTGCAGTAATTAAAGGGACCAAATGGGGTTTTTATTGTGCAACTGTTCGTGAAATATATTACAATAAAGTGTATTTACATTTTAAAAGTAATTCTTTGAACATAATTTATCAAATTTTGAACAAAAAAGTAATAACTTTACGAGTATTTCATTACGATGTCTCCGGTATTATTGCTCACTTTGATAATTCTAATCAGAAGTTGATGTATCTTCTGTAGTAAAGACTTACAATCGTTATGTGTTGAGATATTTTCAAGAAATAAATGAATGGTTTACAATAAAAGGTTTCAAAAAATGCCTGGAATTATTTATTTGAAAAAAAATTAATTGGCTCTCAATTACATGTAGCAAACTCTGTTTTAATTAAAATTGCTGATGTTTTGATGTATGTTACCGATTGTTGTTTATTAATATAATATGAACTTGAAATGAGGGGTGCATGAACTTAAGTCTGGTACTTTGTGTATCTAAAGAGAAAGGCCGAGATACCCTGTATATGAAACAAATACCTTTGATTATTACCCGGAATACTAATGCCTGAATTTAAAAATATTCTACATGTTTTTCTACCAGTGTATGTGTTAAAAGCAACTAATTAACTACTCAACAATGTTATACAGAACAGTTATTCTTGTCTTATTTCTGAATTCATATGAAGCTTTGCAATTCATTCATCAATATGCTACAACCAACATAAATTTCAGAGAAATTAAGGTATCAAAGTCATAAAATGACAAGTTTACAACAAACATACAAAAAGCTTAATCCAAGCAATCATTTGTATATAAGTATGTAACAGAATCCATTCTGTGAAAACATAATAAATGTGCAAAATTCAGTTTGGCAGGAAAGTATTTTTCTATATTCAGAGCATGTCAGTCCTCACAGCAATATCTTGTGTAAATAATTAAATGTGAAGCTAGTTTCCTGGTATCATCATTGGTTGATGAATATGTTTTATTAGAGCAGGTCAGTTAAGTGTTGTTTGAATTAATCTTACAGTAGTAAATTAATTTTGATTGTTAAATTTGACCTAAAAGTATAATTTGTTAACTGATATTCTGTCCACTATGACGACTAGGATCATTAAATTTTCAGTACATGTATATGCATTTTAGGATGTCATTTCATGTCAACTCAAAATCACAAGTATATATATACATGTAGGTCATGGTGACCTTTTTTGTTTAATTTTGCAGGTATTTATTTTATTTTAAATTGATTTTGATGCATATTTAGAAAATTGTGAAGCCTATGATCATCATAATTAACTTGTCAGTTGATGTATCATGGGGCCTTGAGCTATTTCAACCAAAAAGTAGGTCATCGTAGCCTACTTTCTGAATTTTATGGCCAATTATTTTCAAAAAAATTGAGATTGATATTTCTGATACATGTATAGCGATGATTAGAATCATCAAACCTTGATTGATGCATCTTTAGGGTCTTTAAAATTATTCATGATAAAGGAGGTCACGGAGACATATCTTTTGAATATTGCTGGTATTTTCAATTGTTTTATATGCATATACAGTCCCTGAAACATTCTACTTTCCCATTTTTCCATTCATTCACGCGTTCAGCATGCGTTCACCGTGCGCTCAGCATGCGTTCACCGTTCGTTCAGCATGTGCTCACAATGAGCTCAACATTTTGTAGAAGTTCGGTGTTAATCTGCCCAGTGGTTCTTGAGAAGATGTTTAGCAACCAATCTTCTGTTTTTATTTTCTTAATTATATCCCCTTGTTTAAAGGTCACATCCCTAGTCTAAGTATAAACGAGAGCCCTTGGGCCATACTTGACAAAAATTGGGTTCTTGAGATATGGCCAATATTCTAAAACGTTTATGCACACCGCACGAATTACCATAGCATAAGCTCTTTGATCCTTTTTCTCAGAATAATCGCTTTTCATATCATCATCATATGTTTGACTATAAAGGATTACACATGTACATGTAGACTGAACTACGCTTATGGGTATACAGATGATCTACTTTTGATCCACTTTTGGAATAGTTTTCTCAGACTTTGTAAAAATTTAAAATACTAGTGCGTTCATTTAAATTTGTATGATGTTCCATTTGATCCAGTTCATGTTTCAGAATGATTTAAGATGCATGTTTTCTGACAAAATAATGAACTTTGAAAGTACGAGGCTTGTTCCGAAAAGTCGTATCTACATTGTTTATAACTTTGTAAACATTCAACCCATTCTAACCAAATTTTGCACAGTCATAACTTAAAATAATGAATTCTTACATGAATATCTTTGAATTCATTTAAATAATATTATGACGATTTATAGAAATGCCGATATGATCTGTCGGTGCACGAACAAAGAACTATGTACGAAATTAACAATTATGAATAGATGAAATTAGAGAATGTAAATATAATCATTGAATTCTTAACACAACCTGGTCGTGCCGACAAATTGAACCTAGCGCATTAGTGTTTATGTATGATATGCTGATTCAAATCTTCTACTGTTATAACGCTCATTGAAAGCATAACTACTGTTTCTGTATGTACAATTGCTCCATCTTAGAAGAGGGCTGTTACGAGGGTTGTCCAAAAAAGTCGTATACATTGAAAACAACTTTGTTTCTCTTTGCTAAATTAAATTTATTTTCTTGTCACAGTAAAAAGCAGCAATTAATGGTTATGATTTTCAAGTTTCAGGATAATGTTACATTGAATAAGAAAAAAAATAAGAAAGAATATAGGTGTACATCGGCGCAAGAAAGCAAGCGTAATTTAGGTCTCATAACGTCAGGATCATTTTCATCCCCTCTCAACGGAGTTGGAGGGGATATAGTAACGCACCTGCGCTTGTCTGTGTGTGTGTATTGTGTGTGGGTGTGTGTGTGTGAGAGAGAGAGTTTGTCCTTGCGCGAAGCGGAAGTGACGTGATTTGCATCGGGGTTGATGTCAAATGCTGTCTTGATTTATAGATATGCTCTTTGCGAGGGGATGCTCTTTTTGCGGTGCCCTTTTTACATGTATTGTCCCATGCGCTTAACAGGTGTCTCTTATAAGCATCTCGTCGATTTGTTTAAACTGACAAAAGAACTGCGAACGATAGTATTGTTCTTCCGCCTACCTCCAAGTCAGTTTTCAAAAGTTAACACATTTGAATGATTTGTGTGTGTGTGTGTGTGAATTTTCATAAAACATTACTTATTTGGGAAAACAAAGAGAGATAACTCTTTAATTTTGGTAATACTATTGTTTTTCACAACAGGAATCAAAAATCTCCTGCTCAGAACTCTCAAAGTTCGGACTTTCATGTTTTATGTGCAAACTTCAATGAAGCATGCCAGTCAATTGACTTAGAAAATGAAAACTTTGTTGATGATCTTCTGAGTAACCTGAAACTAAACCCAAAATCTAATAGCTACAGTGAATCGGACCTAATGGCCGTGAAAGTGGTACACCTGCTTCTTCCAGCGCTTGGGGCACTCGCAACCCGAAATCTCGAAAGGAGCCAGAAGAGACATGAAACTGTCATTAATAAGCTAAAGGCAGGGGTAAGAATCAATACTTATGAAACTGATAAGTTAAATCAATATGGCAGGCGGGAAAACATAAGGATCATGGGTATTAAAGAAGAGGTGAAGGACGAAAATCTAAAGGCAGAGGTTATGAAAATTGCTGCAGCTATTGGAGTAGATCTGAATCACAGTGATTTCCTGTGTCATAGAATTGGTACAAACCAACCCAAAGGTGGAGGGAAGCCGAGACAAGTGATTGTACGTTTCGTAAACAGAGAAACGAGGAACTTGATCATGACTGCAAAAAAAGACTTGAAAAGCCATAATGACAAAAACATGTTTATTACTGAAGATCTCACCAATCTGAGATACAGAATGTTCCATATGATACGAAACCACGAACAGGTTAGAAGTGCATATACACGTGAATGGAAAATCCATGTCGCTATAAAAAATGGGAACAGAGCAATAATAGAATCCCCAGATGATTTGTTCCAGATTGGCTTCAACGAAATTGTCTACAAAGGATTAGGCCTTGCAGATTTGGACTACTAGGACTGTAGTGGAAAGCCGCCACCTGATAATGCTGCTTACAGAAGTCGCTTAGATTTTTTGACTCTAAATGTTTGTGGTTTAAGGTCAAAGCTTAGGTCACCAGATTTAGAAAATTTGTGTCAGAACTACGATATTGTCAGTTTCATAGAAACAAAACTAGATGAATACGATTCTGTCAATATTGCAAATTTTACTGGGCTTCATTTTCTAAACCGAAAGAAATTTAAATGCAAGTCAGGTGGCATTGCTGTGTTTGTTAAAAACAATTTGTTTGGTAATATAGAGCTATTGAAATGTGAAACAGAAAACGTTTTATGGTTTACTTTCAAAAATAATTTCTTGACAGAACAAGTTGTTTTTGGTATTGTTTATATTCCTCCTGAGGGTAGTTGTTATAGTTCCATTGACATTTTTAATGATGTTGAATCTGAAGTTGTTAGATTCATTGCTGAGAATAATGCTTAAGTCTGTATGATGGGTGGTTTTAATTCTCATACTGGAGATTTGCCTGATTTTATTAACATTGATGAACAGATTTGTGAATCTTTGTTTTTGAACTCTGATATACTGAATATTGATACTTGTAGCAATGTAGAAATGATAACAAGATGTAATATGGATAAGTCTGTCAATAATTATGGTAAACGCTTAGTTAACTTTTGTAAAAGTTTAGACATGCTTATAGTAAATGGTAGATTAGGTAAGGATGGCGGATTAGGCCATACCACTTGTAAAAATACAACAGTTGTTGATTATTGTATAGCATCACCTACTATTTTTAAAAACATTATAGAATTCGAAGTACTACCTTTTGATCCTATGATCAGTGATGTTCACAGTGCATTGCATTTTGTTTATTCTTGTAAGGAAAAACAAAAGACCGATTCTCTAATCACAGAGAATGATGATGTATGATTAGATCTAAGTGGATAAAAGAGAATACTACTGATTTTGTGTACAATCTAAATGATGAAGAGATTGATGTTTTAAACCATAGAATTGAAACCTTGGATTTTAATACAATTAACCAAGAGATAGTTGAGGATATAATTAATGATTGTAATGCAATAATTAAAGTTGCTGCTTCGTCAAGTGATATGGTCAAACCCTATAAGCTTGATTATCACAAAAATAAGAAATCTAAACCTAATAAACCTTGGTTTAATGCAGAATGTAATGTAAAGCGTAAAAATTACCACAAATCCAAAAAATATCACTGGCGTATGAAAACTTTAGAGTCCAGAAATAATTTACTACAATGCAGTAGAGAGTACAAAAAAAATGTTAATAAATGTTACAATGAATACAAGAAAAATTTATATGCCGAGTGAAGAACTTGCAAAACAACGACCCTAAGTCATTTTGGACTTTGATTAACAAATCAGGTACACAAAGAAAGATCGAAGATAAAGTTAGCTTAGAGACTTTTTAAGACCATTTTAAGAAATTAAATTCAGACAGTAGAGATGATGACTTTGATAATTTTGACATTGAAAATATTTCTGAATTAAATGGAGATTTGAATGCTGAAATTACATAGAAGAAGTACAAAAGATGATTAAGTTACTGAAGAACAATAAAGCTTGTGGTAATGACCTTATACTGAATGAATTCCTTAAAAATTCTCAAACAAAAATGATCAGTACTTTTACAAAAATCTATAATCTTGTTTTTAAACCTGGAATAATACCCTCATCTTGGTCTGAAGGAATTATTTGTACTATATACAAGAACAAAGGTGATTCTAGTGATCCTGATAATTATCGCGGAATAACTGTATTAAGTTGTTTTGGTAAGTTGTTTACTGCAATATTGAACAATAGACTTGATAAGTATCTGGAGAGCATGAATCTCCTGTGTGAGGAGCAAGCTGGGTTTCGGAAAAGTTATAGTACAGTTGGTCATATTTTCAGTTTGAAGTGTTTAATTGATTTTTATTTACAGCGTAAAAAGCGACTATATTGTGCATTCATTGATTATAAAAAAGCTTTCGACTCTATTAACAGGGTGGCTCTTTGGCATAAACTGGTACGTCATAGTATTTATGGAAATTTTCTTAAAGTTGTTTATAGTATGTATAATAATGCAAAGTCGTGTATCCGTCAGGGTAGCAATGTGTCAGAGTATTTTTACAGTAATGTCGGTGTGCGTCAAGGTGAAAACTTATCACCTGTTCTGTTTTCAATATTTTTGAATAACCTTGTCGATTTTATTTCTAGGGCATATGATGGTTTAACAAATGTTACAGAAGCTGTACATTTTTTGCTATGTACAGAAGAGGTAGACATATTCCTGAAACTTTACTTGTTACTTTATGCTGATGACACTGAAATTTTGGCAGAGTCAGCACCTCAATTACAAGCTGCTTTAAATGCAATGTTCTTATATTGTAAAACTTGGAAATTGCAAGTTAATGCATCTAAAACAAAGGTTGTTATTTTTAATAAACCTAAAAATGACAATTCACAAATGGTCTTTACATATGAAAACAAAAACTTATCAGTTGTTGATGAATTTGTTTACTTAGGTGTAAGTTTTTCTAGTAATGGATCTTTTGTTAGTAATAAAACAAAGCTACTTGAGCAAGGTAGGAAAGCTATGTTCAGTTTACTCAAGAAAGTAAGATGTTTAGATTTGCCTATAGACATTCAGCTGAAATTATTTGACAGTATGATTACACCCATATTGCTTTATGGCTGTGAAATATGGGGAATTGACAATAACAATGTCATAGAAAGTTTATTTTTACAATTTTACAAAATAATTTTAAATCTGAAAAAATCTACCCCTAATCATGTTTTATATGGCGAACTGGGTAGATATCCAGTAGAAATATTTATTAAGTCCAGAGTTATTGGGTTTTGGCATAGACTTGTTTGTGGTAAACAAGAAAAAATATCTTTTCTCTTATATAAATTGTTATTAAAGCTTAGAGAACATGACTTAATGCAGTCTAAGTGGATTAACTATGTTGAAAAAACACTAAATGACTGTGGAATGTCCGAGTTATGGTTACAACAGTATTCTCCAAAGAAAACGTTGGTGTCAAAATTGGTAAAAACTAGATTAATTGATCAATTTAAGCAGAATTGGTATGCCAGTATTTTTGATATGCCAAAAACCCTTAATTATAGGTTATTTAAATTAGAACATAGTTTTGAAAAATATTTGATTTATCTTCCAAAAGATTTGAGAAAAGCTTTATGTAAAGGACTATATTCTGTAGTGGCCAGTATCTGCCCCCGAAATAAAACTTTGATGGAGAAATCTTTAATTATGTTCTAAACCAGGTGGATCCCCCCCCCGCCTACATTTTATCCCCATGTAATTCAGTATAAATGGCATTTTGGATATTAAAACTTTTTTTGAATGCAAAGAATATTTCACTAGTATTTGTGAAATTCATGGCCCAAAGGTCAGAGGTTCTGGTGCTAGGTGAGGCAATTTAGATCATATAGTGAAAGTGCATTACTTTGACAATCTTCTCTGCTCCTTGGTATTAAATAAACTAAGTACTTAGTTATGTTGAACAAGGCTACCTCTTCCCGAATTGTGAATTTCATGGCCCCTGGGTCAGGTGTTCTGGTATTGGGGGGGGGGGGGGGGGCTCTATTGATTATATAGTGAAAATGCATTAATTCTTTGAAAATCTTCTTCTCTGCTCCTGGTTATGAAACAAACTTAGTACATAGTTATAAAGAGGAAGAGTGCCTCTTCCAAAGTTGTACATTTCATGGCCCCTGGGTCAGGGGTTCTGGTGTTAGGGCGGGTCTCTTGATTATATAGTGAAAAACATCAATTCTTCGAAACTCTTCTCTGCTCCTGGGTATTAAACAAACTGATCCAGGGGCCATGAAATTCACACTTTTGGAAGAGGCACCCTTGCTCATCATAAGTATGTACTTAGTTTGTTTTAATCAAACCTAGGAGCTGAGGAGACTTTCGAAGGAATAATGCACTTTCATTATATGACCTATATTCTCGTAAATGTTTGTTTTGATGCAGTTGTGGCATCATTGTTCAAAGTATTGAAACTATCTGAGAAAAGTAATTAACACAGTTATGAACAAAAAAGAGAATACAGTGTACTTTTATATTGATTTTAACTTAAGAATGTTTTTCTTATGTTTCTTAAGTTCTTAAAATTCATTTTAGAGCTGAAACCGTTCTTGAAATAAATAATGTATTACAGAAATTTCGCTTTTCCTGAACGTAAAACACCTTAGCATGAAGAGTTATCGTTCTTTGTAACTATATGCATAATTTAATTAACAGATAAATTAAAGATTTGGCAGCTCTTTTTACTTTCAAGAAATTTTTATTATACATACTGGCCAAAATTAATTAAAAAAAAATTTATACACCTCATTCAGCAAATTTTATTTATTTTGAATTTCTTTTTTTCCCCCAATATTTCATTAAAAACTAAAATTCCTTTCGCACAATATTTAATATATATTTCTGAATGCATTCTATTAATGGAGTAGCTTATTCTGTGTGCATGTGAGAAAGAAACTGCACTCCTAGCAGAAGATGTGTACAAAGTGATATATTTACATTTCTAATAATTTTTACCTATGATTCTTTACGAATTCCAAAACAATTCATTTTCTCATGAACTACCATAAATAAGCTTGTCTCCATTGTTACGTCATAATAACATACTTGACGTCAAAACTGTAGTGCAAAGGGTTTTGCTTTCAAAATTGACAGTTGAATGGCATAATTTTTTCAACTCATCAGAAAATAAAGTTAATATCAGATATGAATTTAATTTCTTAAAAATTCATGAGATACATGAACTACAATGCTTCTGGCCAGCATATTTATCATGAAGCGCATACGCGCTTCATAAAATATGGCGGCATGAAGCGTCATAGTTCATGTCCTCATGAATTTTCAAAAACTAAATTCATTTCTGTATTATGAATGCAACTTTTGAGTGCAGTTTCATAGTTGGAGAAAACAGAAAGTATGCAAATATAATGTTATGGTTAAAATTTGGATTTATAAGACATGACGAATGGTAATAAAAAAATAAAAACACATTTTACTTTTAAAATGTCATGTATTACATCATTTAAACATATATTAATTCATTGACTTTGGAAGCTGCCTTGTTATTATTCACATTGTGTTAAAAATTGAAATTATTCATGTCATAAACATTTATATATACAAATTTAAAAAATGGTGAACCTGATAATATACAACATTATCTGTACAATGCAATTAAACTTACAAAATAATAAAAGGTATGCAATAAATTAATAATATTTATGTAATAGTTAAAACATTTGGAAAGTATTTTCTTAATTCATAATTTCTTTATACAATGTATATAAATTCTATGTATCATTTAAGTAATCCTGACAAACATGTACTTTTTTAAATGCTTAAAAAACTTGATTTTTTTTTTTTTTTGTCAAAACAACACATCTTTACTAAATATTTATATTTTTACATGTACATAAAGTCAAATAAGAGGCCCATGGGCCACATCGCTCGTCTGAGCACTTTGGCCAGGAAAAAGCAGAAATCAATTCAGTATTGAAAAGTTTAAATATAAAAATAAATTTCTTTGCTGTTCTTGAAAAGAAGATTTTCAAAGATTTTTCTACGTATTCCAATGTAAAACTTTGATTGCCCATTGTGGCCCTACCCTACCCCCGGGGGTCATGATTTGAAGATTTGAATATACCTGAGGATGCTTCCATATAAATATGACCAATCATAGCTTTGCTTTCTTGAGAAGATTTTTAAAGATTTTTTCCTATGTATTCCTGTGTAAAACATTGCTTGCCCACTGTGCCCCCCCCCCCCATCCCCGGGGGTCATGATTTATACAAAATTGAATCTACACTACCTGAGGATGCTTCCAAATAAATATGACTAATCATGGCTTTGCTGTTCTTGAGAAGATTTTCCTTATGTATTCCTATTAGGGATGTCAAAATATTTATTTTCTTTAGTCGAATATTCGATTGCATTATTCGAACGACAGTGGAATATATTCGAAACTTTTTCGGAAACTAAAATTTTATTTCAAACTTCACTGGTACATCACATATCAAATCCCAAATCCCCCCTTTTTTTAAATTGATTAAAAAGTTACATAAAATGTTACACACAGATGTTCACATGGACTTAAAATGTGGATAGCGTGTTTATATTTACTTATTATCCCATGTTTACCCCTTTATCCCGTGGATATGACTCATTGGATAATTTTTTCATAATCCACAGTTGTGACGTCACAATGGTTTTTGCGTTAGCGCGATGAAGTAAAATAAAGTGGAGTCCTATATAAAACAGTGTAAAACATTGGTTGTGAAGTATTAAACATGGGATAAAAAGAATCTCCCATGATTTGTAGTTGGATATGACTTTTATCCAACTCGTTGTGTGTTTTTATCCCCTCGCCAAGGCTCGGGGATAAAAAACACACAACTCGTTGGATAAAAATCATATCCAACTACAAATCATGGGAGATCCTATATATATAGACCGTTAATTTCTCCAAAATGTAGGATTTCACCGTCAATCATGTTCATAAATTGGTCTGTAAAGTCGGTTTTTTAGGAAGCATAAAAAATGACTGTGTGATATATTTTTTTAAAGCTTATTAAAATGATGGGGGGGGGGGGGGGGGCACATACGGTGACCTTGATAATGTTAAATATTTGAATATACTTTTTGTGCCAATTATCAAAATGTCTTTAAAATATGTAAAAGAATATTAATTTTATAATAATTATCGTAGTGTCCAAACATGTCACGGCTTTTATGGGTACATGGTATGAGATCAAGTCCAATTAATAGTTTTACAAAGAAAGCGCAGTATGGCGAGATAATTTTATTATGAAAACAACACATTAATTGACAATAATTCACGCGGAAGTGAAGCGTTTCTAATCACTGTACTTTCTACATGTAAAGTCAGCAGTTTTTAATGAGGAAAATTATCTTATCGACTGTGTCTGAGGGAAGACGGTTTCTCAATTTTAGGATGAGAATTCCAACTCTTTATCACTCTTTTATTGAATTTATTTATTCGAATGTCGTTTCGTTATTCGATCGTCGGTCCATTCGACTGATGGTCGAATAGTCGACTATTCGTTGACATCCCTAATTCCTATGTAAAACTTTGATCACCCATTGTGGCCCCACCCAACCCCAGGGGATTATGATTTGAACAAACTTGAATCTACACTGCCTGAGGATGATTCAACATAAGTTTCTTATTTTCTAGCACAGTTGTTTTTGAGAAGAAGGTTCTTAAATGATGCCATTAATTTTTCACTTATTCATGATTATCTCTCCTTGCAAGAAAGGCATGGCCCTTCATTTGTACAAACTTGAATCCCCTTTACCCAGGGATACTTTGTGCAAGTTTGGTTGAAATTGGCCCAGTGGTTCTTGAGAAGATGAAAACGTGAAAAGTTTACAACCACGACAACCACAGACAATGGACAAATTTCAATCAGAAAAGCTCACTTTAGCCTTCAGCTCAGGTGAGCTAAAAATCAAATGATGAAACATTTTAGTGATATGACTGAAAGCATGGAAAGCATATGGTATGCATTTTATTAGAATGTAGAAATTCAAAATTTTACTTTCATAAAATCATTGAAAATCTTAAGGAGATTAAAAAAACACAATGCCCATACACCACAACACTCATATGATAGCTAAAGTTCTGTTGTTCTTTTTCAAATTTTATGACTTTTATATTCCCTTGAAAATTTGTCACCCCTCATTATGGTCCTAACTCTAACTCTGAGGGGTCTCTAAATCAACACAACTTGGGGATGCCTCAATGACTGACATGGCCTTGTAGATATGGAAAAGAAAATTCTTTTCCTGTATACATGTACATGCATTACTGTAAGTAAAATTTGATCTTGATTTTAGATAACTCCAACCTGGGGTCCATAAATAAAAATTATGGCAGAGCCTAGGGATGTTGCAAATCAATGGTTCTGTTGTGGTTTTTCATCAGATTTCATTTTTTATTATCCCTTTCTGTGGAATTTTTAGTCAGATACATTTCCCCCCTTAAAATCAGCCCAATATTGTGATCCAAACCTACACCTGAGGACTATGATTTGAACAATTTACAATCTATATTATATACGAAACCTTTCACAAGTTCCAACATTTTGGGTCAGGAAATCAATACAAATTACTTAAGATACAGGTAGTATCTGAAATATCTAAATACAACCATAAAATTTCAAACATAGGTCACCCAGACCTACTCTTTGGTTGAAATACTCCAAAGACTTCAAATGCATCAAATGAAAAAGAAAATTAGCTTCTTTTTAAGAGAAATATTTACATATAGCTTTGGGAGTTTGTAACTAGGTCACCATGACCTACTTTTCAGTGAACATACTCCAAGTTCCCAAGATGCATCAACTAACAAAGTTTGATGATTGTAAGACAATCAGTTTGTGATATATTTAAATATAGCCAGGAAATTCCAAAAGTAGTTCATCTTAAACTATCTTCATTTGATCAAACTTGAATTTTATTAACCCAATTTTGGTTGAAATTTGTCCAGTTGTTCAAGAAAAGAAGATGAAAATGTGTAAAGTTTATGGCAATGCTGATGCCAAAGACAACAGACGATGGACAAATTTTGAACAAAAGAGCTCATTAAGCTTTCAGCTCAAGTTAGCTAAAAATTAGATCACTATGACACACTAAGTCAACATGAGGTCCCAAGATGCATCAACAGACAATATCTGATGATAATAGTCTTTATAGTAGGCAAAATATGAAAGTTTTAACAGAACATAATTGAGGTCAACCTTGAAGTGACCTTGAGACCATGCCCTTTGCCCCAGGATGATGCCTTAAACAATTTAAATGTAAAACATATCTTCATCCTCATGTGCAAGTTTGATGATAATCTGCCAAGTGGTTCATGAGACGATGTTTTAGAATCCCCCCTTTTTTGCCCTAATTATCTTCCCTGTTTAATGGTCACAGCCTTATTAGGTATAAATTAAAGACCTTGGGCCAAGGACACTCTGTGACAAATTTGACAAATATTGATGAAGTGGTTCTTAAGATATGGCTAGTATTCCTAAAAGTTTATGCACACTGCACAAATGGCCATAGAATATGTCTTTCAATATTTGGTTCAGATGAGCTAAAATACCTCTTGTCCATTTCAATACAGCATTAATGATGGTGATTTGTCAAAATTTTTTTTTAGACAGGATGTTAGTTGTCCCCTTAGTTTTTCTCTGCCCTGCTACTTTTTCATGAACAGAATGCATTAATTTTATATGGAGAATAACCTTAAACAATTCTTGTCGATCTGATTTTTTCAAAAAATCGTATCGTCGACTGTAGTGAAGAACCGGTTTCTCCATATGCTTAAGTGATCCCTTTCTGGTGGTATTTTGAATTTTTTCCCAGCTGAGTTCAGTTAACTGTAGATGTGTAACAGTCACCTGCAAAGAAAATTTAAAATATTTTTTTTCAAGGAGAGTGATAATTATAAGAGGTGTAATTAATAAGAGGCCAAAGGGCCTTAATGGTCACTTGAGTATAAAACAACAATCCATAGAAGATCCATAGAGTATACGAGTAAAATGAAGTGATAGAGTAAGCTTTTGCAAATCTTTCATTGTCCAGTGTGGCCCACCCTACCCCTGGGGATCATGATTTTAACAAACTTGAATCTACACTACCTTAAGATGTTTCAACATTTCAACATTTCTTAGCCAAGTGGTTCTGGAGAAGAAGATTTTTCCAATGTATTCCTATATAAAACTTTGATCATCCATTGTGGCCCTGTCCTACCCCCAGAGGTCATGATTTGAACAAACCTGAATCTACACTACCTGAAGATGCTTCCATACAAATATGACTCATAATGGCTTTGCTGTTCTTGAGAAGACGATTTTTAAAGAGCTTTCCTAAATAATTCTATGTAAACTTTGATCATCCATTTTGGCTGCGCCCTATCCAGAGGGTTCTGGAGAAGATTTTTAAAGATTTTTTTCTACATATTTCTTTGTAAAATTTTGATCCTCCATTGTGGCCCCACCCTACCCCTAGGGATTATTTTAACAAACTTGAGTCTACACTACCTGAGGATGTTTCCATGTAAGTTTCATCTGACCTGGTCCAGTGTTCCTTGAGAAGAAGAATTTTAAAAGATACCAATAATTTTTCACTAATTCTTAATCATCTCCCTTTGGAAGAAGACACTGGCCCTTCATTTGAACAAACTTAAATCATCTTTACCCAAGGATACTTTGTGGCAAGTTTGGTGGAAACTGGCCCAGTAGTTCTTGAGAAGAAGTGGAAAATGTGAAAAGTTTACGCACACCCGCACAACGAGGACGAAAACAGATAGCAATAGGTCACCTGAGTGACTCTGGTGATCTATTAAAATATTACATGTTTTCGACACAATTTTTATGGAGCATAACTCGATAAAATTTTCAAGCTTACTTTGGTAGCTTTTAATGTGTTAAAGTACAATTTTACACAAAATCACCAGAAAACAACTTGCCACTCTGGATTTATGATGCCCTATTTTTCAAAATTTAACTTGCAGCCAAGCATGGTGCATATTTATTTGTACCATTAACTCCAGCTTATTTAATCATATAATAATAAGTCAAATGACATCATATTAAAGGTCAGACTAAATATTAAGAATAGTATGAAAGAGTGTCAAATTACATTTGGTAAAACTTTGCTTCACTGAGAAATGAAGGCTTAAAATTGTATAATTGATAAATTTGTTACCCGCATATTGTTCTTGATTTTGTGTTTTAAGGGGGGATCTATGTCCAAAAAGTCTTTGTGTGAATTTTTCGAAACTTTTCTTGCCTTGCAACTAACCTATATATTTAAGGCAATATAAATATTACCTTTATGTCCTCTAAAAGCTATATCATATTAAATAGTATGAAGAAAGCATTTTATTAACTAGTGTTGCTAAATTAACCTGATTTTTAAAAGCTTGTAACTCACAATAATAAATGCCCCGCCGAGGGTACATTAGTAATACAACATGAAAATTTGTTTTAGTGTATGAAATTTGATGAGAATATCTTGAATAGTTTCTTTAAAATTGAAATTGAAATCTAACAAGAGGCCCAGGGGCCACATCGCTCACCTGAGCACTATGGCTAGGAAAAAGCAGAAATCATTTCAGTCTTGAAAGGTTGAAAAGTTTAAATATAAAAGTGTTTTGGGGGGGGGGGGGGCATGAATTGAACAAATTTGAATCTACATTACCTGAGGATGCTTAAATATGACCAATCATGGCTTTGCTGTTCTTGAGTAGAAGATGTCTAAAGATTTTTCCTATGTATTCCTATGTAAAACTTTGATCACCCATTGTGGCCCCACATCCTACCCCCAGTAGTCATGATTTGAACAAACTTGAATCTACAATATCTAAGAATGCTTCCATATATGACTAATCATGGCTTTGCTGTTCTTAAAAAATAGTTTTTTTAAAAAGATTTTTACTATGAATTCCTATGTAAAACTTTGATTGTCCATTGTGGCTCCATCCGACCCCCGGGGGTCATGATTTGAACAAACTTGAATCTACACTACCTGAGGATGCTTCCATGTAAATATGACCAATCATGGCTTTGTTGTTCTTGAGAAGAAGATTATTAAAGATTTTTCCTATATATTCCTATGTAAAACTTTGATCGTCCATTTTGGCCCCACCCTACCCCGGGGGGGTCATGATTTGAACAAATTTGACACTACACTACCTGACAATGATTCCACATGAGTTTCATCTTTCCTGGCTCATTGGTTCTTGAGAAGAAGATTTTTAAAAGATGGCATTAATTTTTCACTATTTTGTAATTATCTCCCCTTGGAAGAGGGCGTGGCCCTTCATTTGAACAAACTTGAATCCACTTTACCCAAGGATACTCTGTGCCAAGTTTGGTTGAAATTGGCCCAGTGGTTCTGGAGAAGAAGATGAAATTGTGAAAAGTTAATGACAACGCCGACGACAACGACGACAGACATAGGACGAATTTTGATCAGAAAAGCTCACTTGTGCCTTCGGCTCAGGTGAGCTAAAAAGTTGTTTGTAGTTGAGAAATTCTCGCCAAATTATGTATAAGTGCATAAACTTACATAAATATATCTTAAATGGTTTCTTTAAAATTAAGCAAAATGCAAATCTAAGAAAAGTGAGGTCAAGGTCACAGGAAAGTTCAAGGTCAAATAATTTTTAGGCATTTGAATACTTCTCACAAATAGTATCAGCACATTTAAGTTTGATAAAAATATTTTGAATGATTTCATTAAAACTGAGCTACACATTAATTTAAGAAAATTGAGGTCAAGGTCAAAGGAAAGGTCAAGGTCAAAGAATATTGATGCAGTTGAAAAGCTCTCATCAGTATGTATCTGCGTATGAAGTTTGATTAAAATATCTTGAATGATTTCATTAAAACTGAGCTACACACTAATTTAAGAAAAGTGAGGTCAAGGTCAAAAGAAAGGTCAAAAAATGTTGATGCAGTTGAAAAGCTTACATCAGTATGTATCAACATATGAAAGAGCTAGGTTCACTTTATGCATAAAATGGCCCTGTACATAAACCAATTTATCCACTTACACACTATGTCCCTTTCTCAACATCAATATAAAGTATAGACTTGGCCCTTTCAGTTTGTATATAAAAGTTTCCTCTAAAGAGTCCAGGTACTCGAAAACAGGTTGTGTGAAATTGCAATGTTCTTGAATTTTGCAGAAAACAGTAGAGTTTGAGAACCTTCAACAAAGAATTAAAATATGAGCACACTCCTCGATCCAAAAATTAAAGTATATTTTATAATCTTAATTAGCAGTTTTTTCGTAATATATTTGCACATTTTGGATCGGAGGTTGTGCTGTATATGAAATATGGAAAAATAGCATCATATTTTGGCCATTTTTGAAGAAAAATTCGGGATATGTGAATAATGATGCAATTCATGACGTCATAATGCATTGACTATCAAGAAAATTACGTCATTTTTAGGAGAAATTCAGTCTCCAAGTGTTCAAGTAATATTTATTGCCTTGTTGACTAAAACTATGCAGTTTTAATTTTTCAGAAATTTTGAGGGCCAAAAAAGGCCCTAAGTGGCCCTTGCTCTTTGATTTCACTATCTTGAATGGTATCTTTAAAACTGAGCTAAACACTAATTTAAGAAAAGTGAGGTCAAGGTCAAAAATTTTGATGCAGTTGCATAGCCCTCATCAATATCTATCAGCATATGAAGTTTGATAAAAATATCTTAGATAGTTTCTTTGAAACTGAGCTTTGAACAGAACTAAACTTAAAGCGTGATGGAAAGACAGATGGAAGGATAAAAGGACAGAAGGACGGACATGACAAACACTATATGCCCCTGCCATATTCATGGTGGGGCATAAAAAATTTTGATGCAGTTGAATAGCTCTCATCAATATCCATCAGCATATACAGTTTGATTAAAATATCTTGAATAGTTTCTTGGAAACTGAGCTTTGAACTGAGATAAACGCAAAGTGAGATGAAAGGACAGATGGAAGGACAGAAGGAACAGATTGAAGGACAGCAAGATGGAATGAAAGGACAGATGGAAGGACAGAAGGAACAGATTGAAGGACAGCAAGATGGAAGGATGGAGGGACGGAAGATTGACATGACACACTCTATATGCTATGGCCATATTCATAATAAAACATAAAAATATTGGAGAGGGCTACATTATTGCAGCTAGGTAATGTCCATCCCAAGATGCATTATCTGTGCAAGTTTGGTCCAGGTAGGGCCTATAGTTACTTCGGAATGAACTTGCTCCTGAAACTTAAACTGGGATGCTGATGTTTTGTTACTACAATGCCGAGGTGAGCTAAAAATGTTGAAACAGCTCAACAGCTTGCATTTATAAGTATGTACAGGTACATTAGGTTTGATAAAAAATATTTTATGATTTATTTTAAATTGGAATATTTACTTATTTAAGAAAAGTGAGGTCAAGGTCAAAAATGTTGAAGCAGTTGAAAAGCCCTCATCAATATATATCAGCATATAAAGTTTGATGAAAATACTTGAATAGCTTCATTGAAATTTAGCCAAACAAAAAGTGTGATAGGACAAAAGAAGGATGGAAGGGAAGATGGATAAGCTAGATATAATAAACACTATATGCCCTGGCCCTATATATCTGTGTTTGTACTCAGTTTTAATGTGTTTTACTGCAAATATTACATATGCTGAAAGGTCAAACTTCTGAAAGTGGGAATTCTACCTTCCAATGATCCACTAAGATCATCTTAGTGGATCTGAAAATTTGTCACCTTCTTTTATTTTTCCTGGTTTTACAGTCCCTGAAACGTTCTACTTTCCCATTTTTCCGTTCGCTCACCGTTCGTTCACCGTTCGTTCAGCGTGCGTTCACCGTTCGTTCACCGTGCGTTCACCGTTCGCTCTCCGTTCACAGTTTTGCGTTCACCGTTCACCGTGCGCTCGCGTTCACCGTTCACAAAGCGTTCAGCGTTCGCTCCTCGTTCCGTTCACTTTGCGTTCACCTTGCGTTCAGCGTTCACTTATCGTTCAGTTTTCATTGCCATTCGGAACTCCCAAGTGAAAGGACTTATCTTTTTGTAGGTAATGAGTTACAGATTTTTTAATTTAATAACTAACATATCGTGTTTGAAGAATCATTATTTCATGGGGGAAAATATCTAAGATATATATTTTTATTATTCTAACTTAGCTATTAGATTATTTATTAAATTACTCTGGAAAATAAATGTTGTTATAAGCACATTCGGTACCTATGTAGAAAGATGCTGATATATTAAATTTAACTAATTTAGGGCAATGTGCAAATACTTCAAGCACTGCAACATTTTGTTGTTTTGTTAAAGACGACAAATCGTTAATGGAGATATAATTATCCAAGTCAAATAATTACGCAGCAAAATTACGAAAATATTTATTTCTAACGCGTTTTTTTATTCAGTTACTACAGAAAATATGATAGAACTAGTTCTGAGAGTTATACATAGTACTGCGGATATCCTGTTAATTTATTATCTTTGGAGCGAATTAAATTGATAGTGTGTTTAAAGGAAATATTTATTTAAAATGTAATGCACTACAGAATTTTCGCTACTATAATACATGTATGTAAAGTCTATAGTTATAGAGAAAAAAATTCTTTCTTCACCTTAACTTTATATGTTTGCCATTCGATAAGATTAATACACCCCCCCCCCCCTTTCCCCTAAATCGGTTACTTAGTCAGTACTGTATTTCCAGAAAATTTTAATTAACCTGTTTAAAAAAAGTTAAGGTCTTTTTTAGAACAAAAATTTCAGTCTCAAAGCAAAAATGCATCTAAAAAAGTCACAAAACAATAGTAGTTCACAATGTACACGTGTCGACGGTGGTATTTGAAATTGGCAGAGAGTATGTTTCAAATTCAAGTGTTAATGCCCAATATATTTTATTCATTTATTATTCAAATGTTGGTATCAAATCTAGAAATGATAAAAATAAATGTTATAACTTGTTGGAAATACTCGCACTTCGTCTTCGATGTGACGAAACTTTCACACCTGCACAGTGTCGAATGATTTTGATTGACAGGACAAGCACGTGGACTTCGTGTAAACTTGAAGCAGGAAAATAAAAACTGTCAAACAGATGGATATGATTTGTTGATAAGAAAAAAAAAGTTACTTTCACTGTCTAATATATTTAGAAAAAAATTTCAGAGTTATTGTTTGATATAGGTACAAACATTTAGTGAAGCCTGAAAGGAAGGGGGGGGGGGCTAAAACGGAATCTCTCTTTCTCTCTCTCTCTCTCATTTGTCTGTTTAATAAAAATTATAACAGCATATTACTTAAATATCAAGTTCTGAAAATTGAATTTATAACAAATAATATGAATATGTATCTTTGTATTATCTTGTCCGAGTATAATCACGGCCATCTACAGATACATGTAGAAGTCTGCTCAATAAATCATCATGAAAAATAGAAATGACACATAATATATTATTGTATTAAAATTTAAAATACGAGCGTATAAATGCAAAACGTCCACTGACCTTTGTAATTATTTTTTTTTTTCATTACTTTACATGAAATCGCCTTGACACGGAGATATATGAATGGATGTTACAATCGCTTTAATTCATTCTATAAGTCAGAAGTTTTCTCTGATTTGTTATCAAATAAGAATAAACATTTTTATTTTCCAACTAAAAAAATATCTTTTATACTTCAGCGTTCGGCAACAATTGCAATGTTTTAATGCGTTAAAATCGTATGATTAAAAACTTAATGTGCATGAATCGTCTTTCTTAGGACAATTTTGGAGAATTTATTTTATTTATTTATTTATTCATTCATTTATTGGTTTACTTATTTATTTATTTATTTTTTTTGGCACCTGACATTATAATACAATAAAATAGTTTCAATGCAAGGAAAAGATCAGAGGCATTCCGAATATATCGTTCATCTTGCGTTCACTGTTCGTTCACCGTTCACTTTGCGTTCGCGTTTGCGCTCCGTTCGCGTTCTGCGTTCGCTCACCGTTCACCGTTCACACATCGTTCACCAAGTTGCGTTCAGCGTTCACACATCGTTCACTCACCGTTCGCTCTGCGTTCGTTCAGCGTTCGTTCACCGTTCGTTCAGCGTTCGCTCACCGTTCAAGTGGGAAAGTAGAACGTTTCAGGGACTGTAACTATTTTAAAATTATAGAGAAAATAAGGTTGTAAAAAATATTATTTAAACATAGAGTATTATTCAAAATAACATACTTGTGTTTTTTCAACCGTAAATCCAAGAATATCTCTACCAACACTTCCACAAAGATCCATATGTGTAACTGAATTGTCAAGATACGCTAACAGTTCTCCTATATGTTGAGCAAGAAGGGCATCTGGTAGGCAGGGATCTACTTCAGAAGATGCATGGCGTGTTTTCTTGATTACAGGACTGCCATATGTATCTTCACCTTTTATGTTCTTTTTAACCTGAAAATATAATAAAAAAAATACTGTGGAAAATAAAAACAAGCAGAGAGAATAATACAAGCTGACTGAGCACATTTTCATCCCCAACTTCACTATGTCAAGGTTTTGTGACACCATTCCTCTTCACAAATCCTAGCAAGAAATATATCCATAGGATATGATCGCCAGGTCCAAGGTACATTCAGATTGCAACAAATGTACCATCTCTTTTTTTGTCTGAAATGTATTAAATTTTTAAATTATGATGAAAGAAGGAAAGGAGATGGGTGAACATAGCGTGCAGAAAGCCTATAGCTTCAGATATATAAAAATCAATTCAATTTGTGAATTTAGTATTTAGATTAAAGTTCTCATTATTGAAATTTATGAAATTATAATAAACAAAAGTTTTCTTAGGAAAATTTTCTCGGCAAAATTTATTCTTTTGTTTAAAAAATAATGTGGTATTCCTGGGGTTCGAACCCTAGCAATAAAAATCCTGAGTATCATTTTCTTTCGAGGCTAGCACGCTAACCACTAGACTACACAAGTCCTGATGAATAGTGGCATTTAAATCATGTTTGTGATATGACCCTTGACTTAATGGACTTCAAGTATTTCTCGAAAAGATGTGAATGCTATGTCATAAAAGTATATTTTTAAGGTATAGTGGGTCTTTGCTCCATGTCTTTGGAAACCAAAAAATGTATATTTTTATGCCAACTTTGAGGATTAACTTTCAAAAAAACGGAGTGATGACCCACTCATAACGAAAAATAGTGTTATAGTGTGAGGAAATGACTCTTTTTGCCCTCTTTAGTGTGTGTATAATATTTCATAAGCAAATAATTTCAATCTTTGTGAGATTTTTGCAATTTGTAGAGATTTTACATAAAGTATATTTTAATATTAGATGAAATATCAAGGAATTTTTTGATATAATTAAAATTTAATTTTTTACCTTAATGTTTGTCACACTATAGGCTTTTAGCTCGTCATGTTCACCCATCTTCTTTCATATATCTTTTGTACACTGAACTCATATCTTCAGTTCAGTTATTGTTTCTTTATAGTACATTATGTGTTGAGTTATCAATATAACGATAACTTGTTTAAGTTATTTTGTGTCATTCCTCCCTAACTTCACACCCCGTGCGCCAAAGGTGCACCAAGACAAAAACAAATGTTTGATTAAATTCAAACCTTGCTCAATCTAGAAAAATTGTTCTCAGACTTGGGAAAATTGGGAAAATTTGTTTATTTAATGATAAAAACTCGACCCATAACCATCTGAATAAAACCTCAAAATCAGGAGTAAAATGCTATTTATCTCCACCTCCTCACCAATTCTCCTTTAGAGCTGGTGCACTCCATCTAGTATTACATAATGGAATCCCAAAAATGCAATGCATATTGGCAGGAAATACAAAACTCCCAAGAAATCAATGTCTAAGTAGAATATGAAAGTAACTTATTTGTTATAATTAAAAACAAGATGTGTTTGTGAAACACTGATGCCCCCGTGTGGCAGCTTATGGCGAAGGTTAAAGTTTCTCAAATGCAAGTCAAAATCCAGGCCAAAAGATAAAAAATGTTGGTACCCAAAGAAAGGTCTTTTCTCAAGGAATACACCTGTGAAATTTGAAAGAACTAGCTGCAACTTTTCAAAAGTTATGGAAAAGGTTAAAGTTTTGTAAAAGTAAGTAAAACGTTAAAGTCAAGGTCAAAGTGGTTGGTATCCAAAGGAAGGTCTTGTCACAAGGATTATATATGTGAAGTATGAAAGACCTAGCACTAACCATTCAAAAGTTATGGCGAATGTTAAAGTTTTTCAAAAGTAGGTCAAGCTCCTAGGTCAAGGTCAAAAGGTCAAAGTGGTTGGTATCCCAAAAAAGGTCTTGTCACAAGGATTACATATGTGAAGTATGAAAGCCCTAGCTCCAACCATTCAAAAGTTATGGCCAAGGTTAAAGTTTTTCAAAAGTAGGTCAAACTCCTAGGTCAAGGTCAAAAGGTCAAAGTTGTTGATATCCAAAGGAAGGCCTTGACACAAAGAATATACATGTGAAGTTTGAAACCCCAAGCACCAACTATTCAGAAGTTATGGCCAAGGTTAAAGTCTCATAAAATTTTGCAAAAGTGGGTCAAACTCCAAGATCAAGGTCAAAAGGTCAAATATGATGGTACCCAAAAGAAAGGTCTTGTCACAAGGAATACACTTGTGAAATATGAAAGTCATAGCTCCAACCAATCAAAAGTTATGGGCAAGGTTAAAGTTGACAACAGACAGACAGACAAACAGACAAACGGACAAATAGACAGACAGGACAAAAACAATATACCCCCGGGATCTTTCGATATGGGGGCATGAAAATTCTGTGTGTGTAAAATAACATATGTAAGTTATTTTTCTAATAACCTGATTGCATTATGCCCCTGCCTGCTTATGGAGGTGTATTTGTGCACAAAGTTAAATGACTGGGTTCAACACTAACATAAGTCTGTTAGTCTCAGACTAATATATTTCCATTTGGCCTAATAAAACTTGTGGCTAACAAGTTCTTATGGACCAATAAAATTTCTGGGGGGAAAAAATGAATAAATTACCTATGTCTAATTCTCAATGACTCTTACTGAAAAACCTCACATGCATTTTTAGTTTTTATCTTTTTGATGGATAGTTAGGTCATAAAATTCCAAGTCAATTCAGGCATAATTTTACAACTGACTGATATGAAGCCAAACATTTTAGTGAACATTGTTTACCCCCCCCCCCCCCACCCCCCCCCCCCCACCAGGTCACATTTCCAAAAACAAAAGGCCGATGGTTTTAGAGGCAAATATAGAATTCTAGGGGCCACAGTTAGCAGTTCATCGGAAGTTGTCTCACCAGATTTGACCTCTTTTTCGTTGGCCGACCAATTTTGTGTCCATCGTGTCAAGTTATCTGCTTTGGTGGCTGATTCCTTCATTGGAAGCAGTTGTTGACTAGTCAACCAACCTTCGATCATTGACCATTGGCAGACAGTTTGGTAAGTCGGTCCTCAGTCAGTTGACATTTAGGGACTGGGTTTTTGTAAATGTCAAGGGTGAAAATCAAACTGCGGCTCAGCGAAAGATGATCGGGCAATGGTATGACAATTTATAAATATTTTAACTTTTAATTGCATTGGTGTTCCTAGGAATTAATGTGAATACTCTGCATCGGCCGACTCTAGTGTCGCCTAATCCTGGTTTTCTTTTACCAGCAATACAAGAAAAATTTGGTCGCCTGACCATCGGCTTGAATGTTACCTAGGCATAAGTATGACAATAAAAAAGTTGTACACAGAAAAGAACAAGACAAGGAATATCGTACTTCCTGATTGCACCCATTGAAATTTCAACAAATCTGTGGAATTAAACACTTCATGTAAATGCTTTATTCCAAAGAAGTATAAAAAAGTGTAAATAAATGTCTATTTTTCAATTAATCCTTATAAAAACTTATGTTTCCTTTTTTTTAATAAATACTAATAAAATTGCATGGAGACTAGTAAAAGTAAAGAAACACTTGTCTGGCCAGACTAATTCCTTAACTGTTAGTGTTGAACCCTGTATGAAGAAATTCATTACGTAATTAGACAAGATGGAGTACAAAATGAGGAAAAAATAAATTCAAGGTCATAGACAAGGTCTAACTAAAAAAATTATGGCACTTTTTAATATGGAAATGTTACTTTGAAATTGATTTAAAGCTAAAAGACCTCTATGGACCTCCATCAGACCTCGGTATCATTAGGGGTGATTTACAGACTTCTTATAGGGTACCAGACTACCAGTGTACCATATTTGATGGCTGTAAAGCAGCTGGTTCTCAAGATATTGAGCTGACAATAACTTTTTATTTCTAGTTTCTATGTTGTTGGATCCTTGCCCTTGGACTTTAAAATCAAGAGGTCATCTCCCTGAGGAAACCAATGTCTGCGAAGCATTTAGAGTTTTTATTTAAATTTAGCATTTAGCTCACCTTAGCACATTGGCTAGAAAGAAGCAGAAATCAGTTCAGTATTGAACGGTGTGTGCTTGTGGGGGGGGGGGGGGGTGGGTGGGGGGGGGGGGGACTTTAATTTACACTACCTCAGGATGCTTCCATATCAATATTACTAATCATGGCTTTGCTGTTCTTAAAAAGAATAATTTTCAAGATTTCCACCCTATGTTTTCGTATGTAAAACTCTGATCTCTCAATGTGGCCCCACCCTACCCACCCTAAATTTGGACAAATTTGAATCTACACTACCTGAGGATGCTTCTATATTAATATGACTAATCATGGCTTTGCTGTTCTTGAGCAGAAGATGATTCTTATATATTCTTATGCAAAACTTTGACCTTCTGCTGTGCCCCCCTACAACTGGGGTCATAATATGAACAAACTTGATTCTACAATACTTAAGGTTGCTTCAGTATAAATATGACAAAAAATGGCTTAATTGTTCTTGAGAAGAAGATTTTTATGATATTTCCATTGTAACGTGTATGATCTGGTTCTTACAAGGGATATATAGATTTTCCTGAGTAAATGATTGGAATGATTATTAAGACTGTCTGAGGGTATATCACACAGTACTTAAATTTTCTCTTATCTAGAGATAGGGACTGGTTAAGCTACTACTTGCACTGTCTCCCCTAGGTTCTCATTGATAGATAAGAACCAGGTGTTTCAATCTTCTTCAGATTTCTTACACCCAGAACTTAACATCAATTTCTAAGGATACTTGCCACTGGTGTTTTATAACTTTCTACTTTTATTCTGCTCTTACCCTTAAGGGACAAAATTCTCTAATAGGACCAAATTCTCTATCCTTAAATGTCCATCACATACATTATACTCTGATATTAATTTTAAAGCATTTTACAGTAGAAAAGGATTAACCAAGAGAAAGTTTCAAAAATGTAATTAACTAAACAGTAATTAATCAAGAAAGATTGCATTGAAGTCTTTGGGGACAAACATTTTTTTTTAATAAAAATTCAAATAATAAGAACATCAATAAATACTGTGGTGGAAAGATGCACTAAAATGTTAGAAATAGAATGACAATTGAAAAACAAGTTTTTTCACCAGATAAGTTTTTTTTGTAAATTGATTTATTTAAATTAAAAACAGAGGGAGATAACTCTTACTCTTAATTCAAGGTCAAAAATTAGGACACATCCCACCCTTAAATGCTAACAGTAAAAAAATGGGAATTATGTCTAAATATCCTGAGTATTCAACACCTACAAATCTGTTATATATTCAATTTCATTGAATCTGTTGCTATTAGGGATGGAATACCTTAATTTCTTTATTGCTGATTCAACATCCAACTTCTTAACACTATCAACATTCAAGGTCATAAATTAGGATGCATCCCACCCTTACATGCTAACAGGAATAAATGGGAATCATGTCTAAATATACTGAGTATTCGACACCTTCACATCTGTTATGTATTTAATTTCATTGAATCTGTTGCTATTAGGGATGGAATACCTTAACTTCATTTTTGCTGATTCAACATCCAACTTCTTCAGTTGGTTTCTGAATGCCTGACTTTCCCCCTTTGGTTTGGCCAGTCCATTCCAAGGGTTTTGAGGTCATTCGATAATTTGAAGTCTTCAATGCATTTTAATCAAATGCCCCTTAACCATTACACCTAAATTCCTATGCAAAACTTTGATCTACTGTTTTCCCCCCGTCCTACCCCAGGGGGTCATGATTTGAACAAACTTGAATCTACACTACCTAAGAATACTTCTATATTAATATGACTAATAATGGCTTAGCTGTTCTGGAGAAGAAGACTTTTAAAGATATTTCCTATATAATCCTATGGTAAACTTTGACCCCCCATGTTGTGGTCCTGCCCTACCCCCAGGGGTCATGATTGGAACAAACTTAATTCTACACTACCTGAGGATCCTTCTACTATAATATGTTTTATCATGGCTTTGCTGTTCTTAAGAAAAAATTTTTAAAAAAATTCCTATATATTCCCATGTAAAACTTCGACCCCCTCTTGTGGCCACTCCCTAACCCCGTGGAGTTATGATATGAACAAACTATAATCTAAAGTATGTAATGAAGCTTTCATACAAGTTTCATCCTTTCTTGCCAAGTGGTTCTTGAGAAGAAGATTTTTAAAAGATGCCACCAAAAGAACAAGGTACAGTTTCAATACAAATCTGGCCCTGTGTTTTTTTTTCAAAATATGAAAGTGATGAAAAGAAATTCAAATTCATGCTTTCTAAAATGTTGAAACTCCATGCTTTAAGATCAAACAAATCATTTTTTATCTCACCTCCTAAATGCTAATTGTGATGTCATAAAATCATGCATTTTCCCGTATTTTATTAAAAAGTTGCTCAAGACATCAATTTTCAGTGAAATTTTCTTTCAGATAATATAGACCACATGCATTGCCCACAAAGATTTTGAGAAATGTGATCTTTCAACAACATATCTGAATACTGAAGTTAGCGATGGCTGTGGACACTATTTTCTCAAGGAAAATTCCCCCTGAAATGAGTCATTTTGAGGCTTTTTCTGCTTAAAATGTAGAAAAATTCAAAATTAATGATGTCATATTTGCAGAATGGTCCTCCTTCATGCCATATTCTTTCATGAATTATCACATTCATATACTCAGCTCATATTTGTGCCAATTTCAAAACTTTTTTAAAACATTACATTTTTAGGGCACAATAAAGCCAAAACCATACCTTCTTTTCATGAATTCTTAATTATCTCCCCTAAAAAGTGGGAGCAGCACTTCCTGTGAAGAAACATAAATCCCCTTCACCCAGGATGCTTTGTGGTAAGTTTGGTTCAAATTGGCCCAGTGATTCTTGAGAAGAAGTTGAAAATGTGAAAAGTTTACGGACTACAGACGACAGATGGATGCTGGCCACTCTTTGATTTGAAAAGCTCACTTGAACCTTCAGCTCAGGTGAGCTGAAAAGTGTTTTTAAAATAGTAGGCAGACAAAAACAGCTTTTATATTTCAAACAACTATTCTCGACCTTAGAGGTTATCCTGCAACATTCATGAAAATACAGACTTTATTTCATAACTATCTTTCTATGCATCATAAAAATCTAAATTTATTTCTTACTAAAATTTAATGCTGAATTTTAAGGAAAAAGTGCTAAATTTGTGTGTCACTAAAAATTCCACATAAATGGTATATTCCTATGTCTAGAGTAGTCTGACCCTTATTTTTTGATCTTGTATCTTCAAAATCTTCAGGGGACTTTTACTCTAAGTCTTTATGGGTAACCAGTTTATAAAGTTTGATATCTGTCAAGCAAAGGGTTTTCAGGATTTTGAATGATCAATATCTTCCTATGTCCATTGACATTTGGGCTTGTGACCTGAAATTCAATTAGTCATATACTCTTTAAAGGGATTAGTTTGATGTCTGCTAAGCAAAGGTTACCAAGACATACTGAATGAACAATACCTTCCTATGTCCAAGATGTCTAGCACCGTTTAACCCATGAACATTGACCTTGTGACCTCAGAACCTACAGTGGTCATCTTCCCCAAGGGGTTACCAGTGTGCCATCTACATTAGTGGTGTTAAAATTGTTTAGTTAATAAATGTCAGAAAAATTAGACAGAACACTGTGAATTTCTTGAAAACTGTGCCAACAACAGCAATAGGCGCCTCGTTAATCTAAATTTTAAACATATACTTGCTATGCTATGTATTTTAAAGCTTAAGAGCACATCAAAAAAAAAAAAATTATATAGGCTTTTAAAGAAGCAAAAGAGTAATCTGGATGATCTAATTTCCTTCAGGTGAAAAACGAAGCGCCACCAGTAAAATGCCATTAGTAAAATTGGATTACCTCAACTTTACCAAAAATCTGAAAAGAAACAAACACTTGAAAGCTCACCTGGACTACCACTATTTAAATCTGTGGAGGGTAAAAGAAGAGAAACTGTCTAGGATGATGTAATTAGAGCTTAAATGAGTAAGTTTATTTTAGGAGAACAATTTATATGTTTTCTTACCTGGATCATGTGGATAACTTATTTAATATATTTTTAAAAATCTAAAAATTAATTTCTGCCTTTATACTGATGAGATAAAATTATTCTATGAGCTTATAACACAAAGTCCCAAGGGCCACAATGCTCATCTGAGTAACCATGGCCCTTCTGTAGAACCTGATAAGTGTAAACAAAGTGTCTAGCCACAGCTTGATATGCCTGTCAAATACTGTTCAATTTACATAAACAGTTAAGAGAGCAAGAAAATCATGTCAATCTTCATACAAAGACTTCAATAATTTTTCCACTCCTTATTATGTTTCATGTACATATATCTCCTGTGGTGTAACTATATATTTTAATTTATAACAGATAATACATTATATGATATCGTACGACTCGTCTTAACATGGGCACATAAAAAGAATGATGTGCCATTACCTAGCACTGACATGTCTTGGTCAGAATTTTGCATTCTAACTAGAATGTTCCAAGGAATGCATGTGTCGCCTGCTTTCTAGCTTCATTCAAAATGTAAATAAATCTAAGGCCAAAGTGTTTTACTTTTGGTTTACGATTCCGCCGACCCTAATTTTTACAAATCATGAAAATAAAAATGTCTTTCTTCCGACATATTTTTCCAAATTTTTCTCAGCTGAACTAGTGGCTTTTAAATTTTAGAATGCATCTAAGTCAAATAAGTGCTTATTAATATACAGGTAACTCTTGATGGCTCGAACTTTGATCTCTCGAAGTTCTTGATCGCTCGAAGTGAGTCTCTGGTCCCGAATTTTTCCCCTATATAACTAAGCAAATTTACTCTTGATTTCTCGAACTCTTGATCTCTCGAAACCCTTGATCCCTCGAAGTCAAAATGCAGTCCCGCTATGCATATTCTATTAGATTTTACCCTCGATAGCTCGAAGTGGCTATGTGTATACAAAGGTTATATAATTAGCACCTTTACCTGGACATTTAAATGGCCCCAGGCAGAAGACGCGGGTCTCGAGGAACGGGATGTTTATTCAGGTGACACTTAGGCTGCAAGGTGATAATTGATTTATAATTAATCATTTTTGTCTATATGCTATTAAAAAAATTATCATCGACTGTCTTACGATGATTCAGAGACGGAATGTCAGTGAAAAGTAATAATTGATTACAAGACGAAACACTAACTTAATTTTTATTTCGAGTCAGTGTCAAAGTTAAACGAAATATGAAAAAGCATAAACAGTCTCAATGTCAATATGATGACTATTGTTGGACAAATACTTACAGAACTGCGTTCAATGATCATGTTAATATGGAATTTATAGTCAGTGCTACATGTATGTATACGACGCGGTAAAATGTCGTTTTCATGTAACGAATGCGTAGTATGATGTCCATATTACAAAGAATAAATAAATATACATGAAATGACAATTTACATTTTTTGCTTTACTCAGTTTAATGAAATATTCATCTAAATTACGAAAAAATATCGTTGTTTTATATAAACCACGTGTAAAAGGTTAGCACTGCATGAAAATCATTACATCCGGTAAGACTAATTTTAAAACCTGTCAACAAACCCGGAAAATTCCGGACTCTTGAAAACTCGAACTCTTGATCTCTCGAAGTTTTTCCTCGTTCCCGCGGACTTCGAGGTATCGAGAGTTACCTGTACGTGACCTTTAAAACATTTAGGTGACCGTAAATAAACAAATGTGCAAACCAAATATGGTGGTTCTGTCATACAACAAGGTAATTCTTCACTGAAAGCAATGATACAAACTTAAAGAACTTTTTCAGAATGGAAAAGTGAATAAAATCTTAGATGCATGATACCCTTTCTCCAATTGCAATGTCTCAATTGGCTAAATTCAAACTGTAATATTGGAGATTCTGAGAGTGCATGCCCAACCATGACCTAGCAGACACAGATACACCTATAGGTGAATAGTTTGGCCAATTTTGGTGTTGAGAGATACATCTTTGTTGAAGTAACGCTGACTGGTATTTCACTGGATAAATTCAAATATGTATATAGCATTTGTTAATTTATAGAAGTAAATTCAATATAAAAATCTCTGCAAATTTGATACTCAATAGAGATTAAAGCCATTTGAATTACTAAGTAAATAATTAGCATTGCCTACTGTGCAGGTACATAACAAAAATTTAAAGAAGGACTTGATTGAGAAATTATTAGGCTTTTGTGCCGCAGGTTGAACAAATTTGATAGCTGAATGATCAAATTATTATAACCTTTTTTTCAACAACTACTTTTAATATTGTTAAACAATTAAGTTGTATTTTTCTTCAATCTAAGTTAAACTTAAATTTGGACCCTATTTTTAGTTTGTGGGGATACCGAGGTTTATAACACATCACTGAAGAGCTCATAAAGAAGTTGAACATCATGAACCAAGCACTGATTAGAACTAAATGAAAATGACATTCAGTCTAAAGTTAGAAATGAATTAAAATTAAATAAAAAGAGTTATGTGATCTAGAACAATAAAGCTTAAAAGTACTATTGGCGTGTATTAATCTATTATTTTTATTAAAATCAACATTGCTGGTATTTTAACATGAAATTGTTGAATCCTATATTATTTTTATTTTTATTTTTCGATCAATCCAATATATTTTTTGGAGACAGAAAATCGTAAATCAAAAAAAATAAAAACTTTGGACTAATAGTGATCAGCTTTCTATTTACCATTAGCATGATAGTTCATGAATGCATTTGCCTGCAAAGAAAAATTGGTATCATGGATAGTACAAGACTGCAATAGAATCTGACAATCAAAGAAAATATGGTTCCCTAACCCCTAAATGAATAATTATAATTGAAATTGTTAAAAATATAACTATTTATCATTTTATTAATATGTGTTTCTTACAATCCTTCAAAAAAGATTTTAGTCTGTCTTTATTGCAATAGTCAGTTTGCACAATTCATTGTGGAAATCTAATCCTGATGTATTTTCATAGTATTTGTGTGGTAACTGAATATCATACAGTTTAAAAGTACAGTATCATGAGCTCATAAACATGTAAAAAGGCTAATTATCAAAATTCTGCCTCTCAAAATTCATAAGTCATAAGTTAATTTACTGCACAGGGTAATTTTTGCAAAGTAGGTCAAAGGTCAAGTGGATTGTAATGCTCAGCCTGGTATTTTTCATAATGTCATATGACAAACAGTGCACATGCTAAAAAGCATAGACTTACCTCTTAAATGTCAAAAATATGCTGTATTGGCACTATGAACAATTTTGAAAAGTTGGAGAGAGTTCAAGGTCAAGGGTCATGAGGATAGTAACCAAGGTAATTTACAAAAGCCATAGTGCCAAGCAATATATGTGCAAAATATCAAATCCATACCTCTTACAGCTTTCGAGATATAGAGTATGGCCGACAGACGCCAGGTAAAATGATCTCTAAATGCTACTCTTTTCTGCATGCTTGTAGGTAAACTATATTATTCACATTGTATCTTCAAGTGTTAGAAAAACACAAAGGCACTGGATGGCACTAAACAGATGGTAAGGAATGGAAAAGGAAAGCAATATACAGTTCACTTGAATCTTTAAGACAGAAATAGTCACAAGATAAAATGTTTTTACCTCTATAACACATAAAACTTTCCCCTCCAAACCATAGCATAATATATCAGGTGCTGAGGAAACAATTTCACCCTTGACCTTCATCTTCTTTATAGCAATATCAGGTTGATGCCTAAAATAAGTGGAAGAGCAATGTAAACATGACTAAATAAAATACACTACTTAATTAGGGCTGATATCTTTGTATTTATAAATGAAATTCTACACAAAAAACTTAAAGTTTTTTTTATTTTGGAGGAAAAAAAATCAGGAATTTCCGGAATTTCATCATTCTGCCATCGGTTTCCATGTTAACACAAAACAAGCATTTCATGTAATTCTAATTAAGTTTTAAATATGGACTTTCATCAAATACCACTTGAGTTGTGCATCAAAAGCCATGAAATTTAATTCTGAAAGACAATATTGACCTGTGACATGTTTAATTTGATCTTGTATACATATTTATTTAGTTCATATCCAAAAAATGCTGTCAGAAAAAATTAAAAAAATAAAATAAAATCATTTTCCTACCTACCTACCCTATTTTTCAAAGGCTGGTAGCAGGAAACAAGACTTTTTTTTTTTGCTCTATCATTTTTGAGGTATCATTTAAAAAAAAGAAAAAGAAGATAATTTAATGAAGACTATCGGTGCTGACAATGCGCTATCGCCTTTGAGAGTTTGGACTGCTAGCCAGACGAGCTTATTTTGGCAAGAGGGCATAGGCGTGCATGAGTCAGCTAGTGCAACACAGTTAGCAACTGGACTCCGAGAAACTGGCAAAGGGTTTGGTTCAGCGATGAGAGCAGATTTTTGCTTCACCATCGAGATGATCGTATGCATATTAAGAGATGACAGAATGAATGTTTTGCCAGGAGTTGTGTGGTAGAAGATGACAAATTCCAAGGAGGCAGTGTTATGATGTAGGGCACAATTTAATACAACCAAAGAACACTGAGACATGATACATGTAAAAATCCTCTAAGACAAGAATATTTTTTCCCTATATTCCTATGTAAAACTTTTATCCCTTACTGTGGCCCTACCCCATTCTTCTGTCACATGATTTGAACAAAATTCATTTGCATTTTATTCATCAGGACTCTGCTGTTTTTTTGAGAAAGGTTTTTTTTCACCTACATCCTCCTTAACATTTTAAAATCTTTTAGTATGATCCTACACTACCCATAGGGGTCATGATTTGAGCAAACTTATATACATGTGCACTACCTGGAAATTTGAACAAATTTCAAAAAGAATTTTTCAACTATTTCAAAACCTTGACTTAAGGAGGTTGGATCCTGCCATCAAAAGTAATGAGAATTTTTTTATCAAGTATATTTTTAGTATTTATACACATAGCTTAATTAAAAATCAAAACAAAAAATGGGGCCAATGCGCTTCTTTTGGCGCTACAGAGCATTTAGTTTGACCTTTTTGCACTGTAAATATGTCTTACACATAAATCAATTTTTAAAGTTTTTCCTCCAATATTTTTTATTCAAATAAATTATGGGAACAAACACAGTCTTATTTCATCTTGAATAGACACATTAAAATTTGTGACAACGAAATTTTTTTTTTATTTACTCCGCATGTTCAATTATTTGACCTTTTTGCACTTAAAAAATTTCATTTTTCTGGCATTAAAAATTTAACAAGCAAAAATATCATTTGAAAGTAATGACATTTTACTGAATTTAAGAAGAACGGTTAAAAGTATCTTACATATTCAGAAAATAAAATAAAAAATGGGGGTCTGTGATGTTAATTTTTAGGTATTACTAAAATAGTGCTAATTTTAAGCTTAAAATAGGGATTTTTTTTTTGATTTTCACAATATATTTGCTATATTTATCAAATATGATGATAGAATTCATGACAGTTTATTTAATATATAATTTAGGACCAGTATAAAACAGTTCACTGCACAAAATAACTCTGTGTGCAGACTACATGTAAAATTAGGAATCCAAACTTAACATACTTTAAATACTTCGAAAGAGAAAAAATGATCATTTTCTTCTTAAAAACCTTCCGCCACAAGATATAGTTCCTCACTTAATGCTTTTGGTATGGAATTTAATAATGGAGTTTTAACTGAATATAGTTTAATTGGCATTGTAGAATCCCAAATTATTGTAAGAATTAAAACTTTATGCAGAATTTTTGAAATATAGGTTAAGATATAAATCTGCTCGAAAGCTCAGAAGCAAACCTCGTTAAGTGAACTAAATATAGTAAATAATGCATATTTACCTGGTGATTATGCCACATATTTTGAGAAAGTCCTCAAATAAAGTTTGAAAGTTGGATTCTGAGACAGAAGCATTCACTTCAATTCCCTCTCTTAAAACAAGTTCCATTTTTTGTTGAAACTCCTCAAAGCGGCATGAACATCTGTTATTATCAAACAAAAATATTATACATTTGCACTTATATGGGCAAGAATTCGTTAATGAAATTTTTGGTGTCAATGTTATTTATCCAGTAAAAAAAAAGAAAAAAAAATAATGCAAATATGGCCATTAACATTGCTTAAATATTAAAGTTAACTTATTTTCATCACCAAATGCAAAATCTTTTCTCAACTTAGAAAAATAACATGAAGGCAGGACAAGTTGTGTGCCCACCATTGAAAACTACAAATGCAAATGTGATATTTCTGCAGAGATTGAGCTTCAGGTCTTATTTATGATATGCCTGAAGAATTATTCTACCTTCGTAGTTATTTATCTATTGAAAAATAGTCCTTTTATCGCTTAAAATGCACATCATGATCAGACATCAGTTCTTTTGTTGAAAAAAATTAAATTGAAAATGGATAAAAGTGCGTAACTTTTCACGTCAGCAAGCATTGTATGTGCGTATTTGCTACAGCAGAACAGAGTTAGAAGCTTGTAACTGGTCTATTTACAATGCATGTTTTACAAGGGTATCAACACTTGGTACTATTTGTGTGTCGTAACGCAACTGACATTTGAAAAATATATCAGGTAAGAAAATACAATTAATTTTCGTGTCAAAACTTGAAAAAAATACAACTATTTTTAAAACAGTTCTCTTGTAAATTTTTAGCAGTTAACCAAATGATAAAAATTTTTACGACATTTTAACCCGAAACCAAATTACGTTGACACGTGACTACTTCGTCTTTCAAACATGGCGGTTACCACTGTTGTCAAGGATGCTAAAAGTGTGGGATCAGGTAAATTTTACCGCACATGCTATGAAGTGTTACGCACAGGTTCTGAGTAAAATAAGGTCTTTGATGATGCTGTTTGATTTACTTTGCAAATTTCTCCAAAAGTAATGATTAGATTTCATATTTAATGTGGTTTGATCCTTGCGAGAGCGCTTTTATTTCGAGGAAAATTTCTGTACGTATCATTGACCCAAACATATTATCCAAGAAAATAGTCTTTGTTACAGTCCCTGAAGCATTCTACTTTCCAACTTGCACGGTGAGTGAACGCTGAACGAACGCAGAGCGAACGGTGAGTGAACGATGTGTGAACGCTGAATGCAACTTGGTGAACGGTAGGTGAACGCAGAACGCGAGCGGAGTGCAAACGCGAGCGCAGAGTGAACGGTGAATGAACGGTGTATGCAAGATGAACGATTTTTTCGGAATGCTCTGATCTTTTTCATGCATTGTTTCTATTCTATTGTATTCTAATGTGAGGCGCAAAATAAATAAATATTCAATAATTGTCCTAAGAAAGATGAAACATGTACATTTATAAAGTAAAACTATTAATTAACTTTCTTACAATATTTTCTGCACATATGTATTATGTTTAAATTCACCTGTTTAATCACATCATTTTTATCGCTGTAAAACATTGTCATTGTTACCGAATGCTGTAGTTTAAAAGATAAAATTATTCTAGTTGTAAAATAAATATGTTATTCTTATTTGATATATAAAACCATTACAAATAATGATTTTCGAAGAGGACATTACTGATTTATAGAATGAATTACAACGGTTGTAACAAACATACATGTATTTCCGTGTTAAGGCAATTCCGTGTAAAATAATGAGAAAAAAAAAATAGAAATATTTTGCGACGGTCTGTGGATGTATTGCATACATATACACTCGTATTTTAAAAATTTAATGCAATAATATATTTATGTGTCAGTGACTTTTTTAGGGCCGATTTGGGACCGAAATTCGGCCCCAGTCCCAATTGAAAATATGCCTGTATTTTCCCAAAATCTAGTGGAAGTTTTCCCAAAGAAAAACTTACAAAATATGTGATCAAATTCAGTTTGTTTATTGCATGTTTTTCAGTGAAGTTCAAGCAGGTTTTGTTGTTCAGCCATGTTGGATTTCTTCATAATTAGATAATTCATACCACTATTGTTCTTGATGCAAGTAATTAGATAATTCATACCAAGAATAGTTTTGATTTGTTATAACAATTGCTTGTTAAAGTAATACAAAGACAAAAACAAAGCTTTTTGACAATGCTTTTTAAGTGACTGGGTTTTCTAGGAGATTCTCAATGTAGCCTTATTGACGCTGAAATTCCCACAATTCTGAGGGCCCCAGCCCCCAGTTCCAAAGTACTGAAAAAAAAAAACACTGTGTGTATTTTCATTTCTTTTATGATTATTTATTAAGCAGACTTCTATACATATCTGTAGACAATTCCCCGAGATTATTCTCGGACAAGATGATACAAAGAAGCATTCATATTATATGTTATAGATTAAAATTTCAGAACTTGATATTTAAGTAATATGTGTCATAGTTTTGATAAAATGGACAAATGAGAGAGAGCTTGAGCTTCCGTTTTACCCCCCCCCCCCCTTTTCCACAAATGTATGTACATGTACATACCTGCAAAAACAAAAATTCTTAATTTTTATCAAAATATGTCATGCAGTAAAACCTTTTTTTATCAACAAATTCATTTTGTTTGACAGTCATAATCGGTTTTTATTTTCCTGCTTCAAGTTCACACGAAGTCCACCTGTTTGTCTGTCAATCAAAATCATTTGACACTGTGCAGGTGTGAAAGTCTCGTTACACCAAAGGTGAAGTGCTACACTGTAGTATATCCAAGAAGTTTTAACATTTTTTATCATTTCTAGATCTGATTCCAACTTTTCCAAAAATTAATAAATAAATAAAATACACTGGGCATGAACACTTGGAATGAATTTGAAACATATACTCCCTGGCCAATTTAAAATACCACCATTGGCACGTGTATATTTTGAACTACTATTGTTTAATGACTTTATTAAGATGAATTTTTTTTTTTAGGCTGAAACTTTTGTGCTACAAAACCTGTTAACTTCTTTTTAGATATTAATTAAGATATACTGGAAATGCTGACTAAATAACCCATATAGGCGAAAGGGGGGGTGGGGGTGGGGGTCTTAATCCTATTGAATGGCAAACATATTAAGTTACTGTGAAGAAAAGAATTCTTTCTCTCTAACAATAGACTTTATGTATGAATTGTAGTGTATTACATTTAAATAAATATTTTTAACCATACTATCAATTTAATTCGCTCCAAAAATATTTAATTAACTGGATATCTGCAGTACTCTTGATAATTCTCAGAACTAGTTCTAATAATGTATTTCTACAGTAATCATGGTAATTGACAAAAACGTGTTAGTAATAAATACTTTTGTAATTTTGCTGCAATTGGTAAATTAATTGACATGGATTATTATCTCTCCATTAACGATTTGTCGTCTTTAACATAACAAAATGTTGCAGTGCTTGAAGTACCTGTATATTGTCCGTATTTAAATTTAATTTTTCAGCATTGTTCTACATATTAGGTACATACTTATAACAACATTTATTTCCAGAGTCATTTAATAAATTAGTATAATAATAAAACATATTGTAGAAATTTTTTTCCCATGAAAATATGATATGTTAATTATTAAATTTCAAATCCTGTAAATCCTTACTTTCAAAAAAGATAAGTCCTTTCACTTCGGAGTTCCGAATGACAGTGAAGACTGAACGATAAGTGAATGCTGAACGCAAGATGAACGCAAAGTGAACGAATGGAGAGTGAACGGTGAACGCTTTGTGAATGGTGAATGCGAGCGCACGGTGAATGCAGAACGCAAAACTGTGAATGGAGAGCGAATGGTGAACGCACGCTAAACAAACGATGAACGAAAGGAACAAGAGGACCAAGGGCCTTGAATTGCTCTTCTGATAAACTGTACATCCTAACACTTCTATTTGAAGCTTCTAAGTATCCTGTATATTTAGATAAACCCGTGAAATTCCAATTCACACTCTGAGAACCCAAGATGATTCTAAGCCAATTAGTACCTGAGAGTTGGTCATGGTGACCTATTTATCACTTGTCATACCTGTGAGTACCCATCAACTAAGTTTGATGATTCTAAGCCAATTAATACCTAGAATATTTTTTTTAAATTATAACGGTTACCATAAAATTTTATAAGTAGGTCAAAGTGACTTACTTTTCTGTTGTACTCCAAGGACCCAAGATGCATCAACTGACAAAGTTTGATGATTCTAGACCAATTAGTACCTGAAATATTTATTTAAAGCCATAAATTTTCAAAAGTAGGTCATGGTGACCTACTTTTCAGTTGTTGTACTCGGAGGACCCAAGATACATCGACTGACAAAGTTTGATGATTCGAAGCCAATTAGTACCCAAAAATATTTAATTAAAGCCATAACTTTTCAAAAGTAGGTCACGGTGACCTACTTTTCAGTCAACCTTCTCTGAGGACCCAAGATGCATCAACTGACAAATTTTGATGATTTTAGGCCAAATAGTACCCGAAAATATTAAATACAGCCATAAAATTTCAAAAACATAGGTCACCGTGATCTACTTTTCAGTTGTCGTACTCCAAGGACCCAAGATGCATCAACTGACAAATTTTGATGATGCTAAGCCAAATAGAACACAAAAATATTAAATACAGCCATAAATTTTCAAAAGTAGGTCACGGTGACCTACTTTTCAGTCAACCTTCTCCGAGGACCCAAGATGCATCAACTGACAAATTTTGATGATTTTAGGCCAAATAGTACCCGAAAATATTAAATACAGCCATAAAATTTCAAAAACATAGGTCACCGTGACCTACTTTTCAGTTGTCGTACTCCAAGGACCCAAGATGCATCAACTGACAAATTTTGATGATGCTAAGCCAAATAGAACACAAAAATATTAAATACAGCCATAAATTTTCAAAAGTAGGTCACGGTGACCTACTTTTCAGTCAACCTTCTCCGAGGACCCAAGATGCATCAACTGACAAATTTTGATGATTTTAGGCCAAATAGTACCCAAAAATATTAAATACAGCCATAAAATTACAAAACAAGAGGCCCATGGGCCACATCGCTCACCTGAGCACATTGGCTAGACTAAGGCACAAATCAGTTCAGTAATGAACGGGGGGGGGGGGGGCTTGAATTTTAAACTACCTGATGATGCTTCCATGTCAATATAACAAATGAATTTGTTGTCCTTGAGAAGATTTTAAAAGAATTTTATCATTTATTTCTTTGTAAAAATTTGATCCCCCATTGTAGCTCCTCCCTATCTCAGGGGTCATCATTTGAACAAACTTGAATCTACATTACCTGAGAAAGCTTCCATATCAATAAGACTAACATAGCTTTTCTGTTTTTGAGAAGAAATTTTTTTTCTATATGTTCTTATATAAACTTTCGATCCCCCATTGGGCCCCACCCTACCCCCGGGGGTCATGATTTGAACAAAATTGAATCTACACTATCTGAGGATGCTTCCATATAAATATGACTCTTCATGGCTTTACTATCCTTCAAAAGAAGATTTTTAAAGATTTTTCCTATATATTTCTATGTCAAACTTTGATCCTCCATTGTGGCCTCG